>NC_037591.1:5494494-5794494 GCF_003073045.1 Pomacea canaliculata
CACATAATCTGCCTGCCGTCTGCCAGCTGCGTCTTTCTATCATGATTTGTTTGCTGCAGAAAGAACCAGAATTCAATTTCCTGAAAAACTATCCATCATTCTGCGAGAGCTCTCACACTGGTAGTATGGTATACAGTATAAACAGTGTCACTATCAGGAATTGGGCTGGTGCTGCCCATATATGTTAACAGCGCCATACAAATAAGAGAAGACTGTCTACCAACAGACATGGAATCATAATATGAAATTTATTATACGAATGTGGATGAAGGAAGAGAGCTCAGAGAAAGCACAGAGGCAGGACGTCAGAGTGTGGCTGTCTTTGGGGAGGGAGGATATTGGAATGCAGGAGGAGGGGAAGGGGGAAGGTAGCAACTAGATGGGTGGTCGGTAGATTGCTAAACTATTATAGCAAACAAGACAAGACCTTCCGCCGAATCTAGTCCATTACGAGACAAATTGAACCATTTACAGTCCGATAGTTTTTATCAGATAAATATCGTTGGTGGTGATCTGTAGGTCGGAGGCATTTGGAAAAAAATCCGAGTGGGAAAATAAGTTTGCTATAGCTTTGCTTTTGTGTGGAAGAAGAATGTCACAAGATAGAGAATCTTCGGGCATTGTGCTTTGACTTTCCGAGCCGAAAGACTGCTGAATGTTTGGGCTGCGTGCGAGCTCGGGTATGTCAGTCCAGGGGCTGGGCAAATACAAGTGGCTACAGATTAGGATCAGGCATATTATCAGCACTGTTCTGCGTTACTTCGTAATCTGTGATTAAATTGAAGAGTTAACCAACATCACTAATGAAAAGTAAATAAAACGTCAGCCAGCTATCTTTTAAAAAAATTTTTTTATTTATCATGCCAGTTTATAAAAACAAAAAACAGCACACTTTACTGAAACGTTCTCAAAATAATTAAGTTTGAAGACATACTGTGGTTTTTTTTTAATCCATTAGCATTTTTGTAATTTGTTTATTATCTAAATTTCCTATCTTTAGAACAGTTGTAAGTTTTAGAAACACGCTGTCCCACCCAGCCTCACCCACATATAGATATGTCCGTTAGTGGCAACAAACAAGGTACAGGGCGAATAAAGTAAGTTGTCTCTTCGAACTCTTGTAATCTCTATTTCTTATTAAGGTATAATCAAAAATATTGTACAGCGGTATGTGTATCATCGCATAAGACCAGACCCGTGGGCAAGGTCCGCTTTCCTACCAAGCCCATGATAGGCACACTCCTACCAATGCGGAGGAGGGGCTTGATGGCAAGGGGGGGCATAAAGGCAGGGCTGGGGATTCTGGGCACTGGCACCGACCCCCGCCAGTCCAGAGCACCACGCCTGGCTGCGAAGGCAGGGCCGGGGATTCTGGGCATGGCACCGCCCCCCGCCAGGTCCAGAGCACCACCCTGGCTGCAAGCAGGGCCCGCGGGATTCTGGGCATGCCACCGCCCGCTTGGGCTGTTGGCCTGTTGGCCTGTTGGCTGTTGGCTGTTGCTGTTGGCTGTTGGCTGTTAGGGGCTTGGCTGGCTGTGCTGTTGGCTGTTGGCTGTGGCTGGGCTGTTGCGCTGTTGGCGTGTTGGGCTGTTGCTGTTGGCTGTTGGCTTTGGCTGTGCTGGGGGCTGTTGGGTGCTGTTGGCTGTTGGGTTGGCTGTTGGCTGTTGCTGTTGGCTGTTGGGCTGTTGGGGTTGCTGTTGGTTGGCTGTTGGGCTGTTGGCTGTTGGGCTGTTGGCTGTTGGGGTTGCTGTTGGCTGCTGTTGGCTGTTGTTGGGCTGTTGGTTGGCTGTTGCTGTTGGTTTGCTTTGTGCTGTTGGCTGTTGCTGTTGGGACTGTTGGGCTGTTGGACTGTTGGGCTGTTGGCTGTTGGGGCTGTTGGCTGTTGGGGCGGGGCTGTTGGGTTGGCTGTTGGGCTGTTGGGCTGTTGGCTGTTGGGCTGTTGGTGTTGGGCTGTTGGCTGTTGGGCTGTTGGCTGTTGGCTGTTGGCTGTTGCTTGGCTTGGCTGTTGGCTGTTGCTGTTGGCTGTTGGGCTGTTGGCTGTTGGGCTGTTGGCTGTTGCGCTGTTGGGCTGTTGTTGGCTGTTGGCTGTTGGGCTGTTGGCTGTTTGCTGTTGGGCTGTTGGCTGTTGCTGTTGGCTGTTGGCTGTTGGCTGTTGCTGTTGGCTGTTGGCTGTTGCTTTGGCTGTTGGGCTGTTGGCTGTTGGCTGTTGGGCTGTTGGCTGTTGGGCTGTTGGGCTGTTGGCTGTTGGCTGTTGGGCTGTTGGCTGTTGGCTGTTGGGCTGTTGCTTTTGGGCTGTTGGCTGTTGGGTTGGCTGTTGGGCTGTTGGGCTGTTGGCTGTTGGGGCTGTTGGCTGTTGGCTGTTGGCTGTTGGGCTGTTGGGCTGTTGGCTGTTGGGCTGTTGGCTGTTGGGCTGTTGGGCTGTTGGCTGTTGGCTGTTGGCTGTTGCTGTTGGCTGTTGGCTGTTGCTGTGCTGTTGGGCTGTTGGGTTGGCTGTTGGGTTGGCTGTTGGGCTGTTGGCTTGCTGTTGGCTGTTGCTGTTGGCTGTTGGGCTGTTGGCTGTTGGCTGTTGGCTGTTGGTCTGTTGGGCTGTTGGCTTGTTGGGCTTTGGCTGTTGGTTGGCTGTTGGGCTGTTGGTGGCTGTGGGCTGTTGGGCTGTTGGGGGCTGTTGGGCTGTTGGCTGTGGCTGTTGGGCTGTTGCTGTTGGGCTGTTGGGCTGTTGGGCTGTTGGCTGTTGGGCTGTTGGGTTGGCTGTTGGCTGTTGGCTGTTGGGCTGTTGGCTGTTGGCTGTTGGCTGTTGGCTGTTGGCTGTTGGCTGTTGGCTGTTGGGCTGTTTGGCTGTTGGCTGTTGGCTGTTGGCTGTTGCTGTTGGCTGTTGGCTGTTGGCTGTTGGCTGTTGGCTGTTGGCTGTTGGGCTGTTGGGCTGTTGGCTGTTGGCTGTTGGCTGTTGGCTGTTGGCTGTTGGGCTGTTGGGTTGGCTGTTGGGCTGTTTGCTGTTGGCTGTTGGGCTGTTGGCTGTTGGGCTGTTGGCTGTTGCTGTTGGCTGTTGGCTGTGGCTGTTGGGCTGTTGGGCTGTTGGCTGTTGGCTGTTGGGCTGTGGCTGTTGGCTGTTGGCTGTTGGCTGTTGGCTGTTGGCTGTTGGCTGTTGGCTGTTGGCTGTTGGGCTGTTGGGCTGTTGGCTGTTGGGCTGTTGGCTGTTGGCTGTTGGCTGTTGGGCTGTTGGGCTGTTGGCTGTTGGCTGTTGGCTGTTGGGACTGTTGGGCTGTTGGCTGTTGGCTGTTGGGCTGTTGGGCTGTTGGCTGTTGGCTGTTGGTTGGCTGTTGGGCTGTTGGGCTGTTGGCTGTTGGCTTGGGCTGTTGGCTGTTGGCTGTTGGCTGTTGGCTGTTGGGGCTGTTGGGCTGTTGGGCTGTTGGCTGTTGGGCTGTGGGCTGTTGGGCTGTTGGGCTGTTGGCTGTTTGGGCTGTTGGGCTGTTGCTGTTGGGCTGTTGGCTGTTGGCTGTTGGGCTGTTGGCTGTTGGCTGTTGGGCTGTTGGGCTGTTGGGCTGTTGGGCTGTTGGGCTGTTGGGCTGTTGGGCTGTTGGGCTGTTGGGCTGTTGGGCTGTTGGGCTGTTGGGCTGTTGGGCTGTTGGGCTGTTGGGCTGTTGGGCTGTTGGGCTGTTGGGCTGTTGGGCTGTTGGGCTGTTGGCTGTTGGCTGCTGTTGGCTGTTGCTGTTGGCTGTTGCTGTTGGGCTGTTGGGCTGTTGTGTTTGGCTGATGTTCTGTGCTGTTGGCTGTTGCTGTTGGCTGTTGGGCTGCTGTTGGTTCGCTGTTGGCTGTTGGCTGTTGGCTGTTGGCTGTTGGCTGTTCGCTGTTGGCTGTTGGCTGTTGGCTGTTGGCTGTGGCTGTTGGCTGTTGGGCTGTTGGCCTGTTGGCTGTTGGCTGTTGTTGGCTGTTGGCTGTTGTGTTGGCTGTTTGTTGGCTGTTGCTGTTGGCTGTTGGCTGTTGGCTGTTGGCTGTTGGGCTGTTGGGCTGTTGCTGTTTGTTTGGGCTGTAGCTGGCTGTTGGGCTGTCGCTGTTGGGCTGTTCGGTTCGCTGTTGCTGTTGCTGTAGGCTGTTCGCTGTTCGCTGTTCTGTGTTGGCTGTTGGCTGTTGGTTGGCTGTTGGGCTGTTGGCTGTTGTTGGCTGTTGGCTGTTGCGCTGTTGGGCTGTTGGCTGGGCTGTTGGGCTGTTCGCTGTTCGCTGTAACAAAGAACAACAACAGCCAATTAACAACCCTAATCAACATTAACCAACAACCTTCGTCAATCAACACACTTATTAACGTTAATCATCGTCAATCATCAACAACCATCATCAACTATCAATAACCAGCATCAAAAATAAACAACCACCACCACCATCAACAGCACTCATCACTCATCAACATCAATTACCATCATAAACAACAATCATCATCACTCATCATCATCATCATCACTCATCATCACCACTCATCATCATCGTCATTATCATCGATTATCAACATCAACCATCAACAACAACCATCAACAACAACCATCAACAACTTTTAATAATTACAAATAACCACCACCATCAATCAACAACACTCAACACTTATCACCATTAATCATCAACAACCATCAACAACTTTTAATATCCACAAACAACCACCACCGTCAATCATCATCATCATCATCATCATCATCATCATCATCATCATCATCATCATCATCATCATCATCAAACAGCAATCATCATCATCATCATCAATTATCAACAACAATTATCAACATCAACCATCAACAACAACCATCCGCAACTCTCGTCAACAACTATCAACAACTTACAACAATTGACAACGTTTATTAACAAGTAACAATTCTATCCGCTTCCGCTTTCTTGGCAATGTCGCAGCTGTCTGCTTGTTTCTTTGCTCTACTTTCCACATTTCTATCATAACGACCGACACTGTGCATTATGTATGTAGTCAAAGACAAAGCTTTACCTTCTAATTCTATCATTTCGCCTTCTTTCTACATGAGATCATATCACACACTAGTGGCGGTCCATGTTGCACACAAAGATAGCAAAAAATAATAAAATAAAATCATCTAAAATTATCTCACAAATACAGTCGGGACAGAAATGTAATCACAGCATCAAAACTTGCCTTCACAATGATTCGCAAAATAAAAGAGGGAATAAAATTATCTAAGTCAACTACAGATGTAAACACAGGTGTAAGCCCTAGTTCAATCAAGGCTAGTCTGGAAACAACTATACTCAATCATCAATCAAAGCAGTGGGTGTACACACATCTCAAATCCAAATCTCAGTAAACACAAACAAGCCCGCAATGGCAATTTCTCTCTAGAGATGCAACAAACATATAAGCAATCCTAACGAGCAAACAAAGATTTAAAGTTCAATATAGGTTTGAGGAACAGCCAACATTTTTTTTCTTAAAACAATAAAAAGGAGTAGCTAATGGGGAGATAATCACACGCTGACACTACCAAGCTTCTTCCAATAAAAAGCAACACTCAGGGTAAGGTGAAGGTAGCAGGGAAAGAAAGACAGAATACAGTAGAGACAGAGGCTATGCCCTTACTAGACCTCTGGAGCTGGAGACGGGAATAAAATGTTAAAATTAACCATACACATCAACAGAAAGACCACTAGACTCCTCAAAGGACAATCCTTCCACACAACAACTGTTTACAAGACAGACAACCCCTCAATCTCTTCGGGGTCACCAATTGTCACGGACAATCACAGATGAGGGCAGATAGATGATGACATATAGATGACAGCAGATAGATGATGGCAGATGATAGCACATGATGGTAGATGATGGTAGATATATGATGGCAGATAGATGATGGTAGATGATGGCAGATAGATGATAGCAGATAGATGATGGCACAGGATGATAGATGATGGTAGTTGATGGTAGACGATGGCAGATGGCAAATGTATTTTTTAAGCTGGTTCAGGTCAGATCACAACAACACAAATCCTCTGCCCCAATACACGGTCAAACACCAAATAATTCTCGCACAGAGAAAACTCAAAGCTAACTCTACCATCTCGCAATTCTTAGCTCCTCGCCAAAAATGTAAAGTTCCTTATATTTGTCCTCACGTCTGTCTACTTGCTGATAAGAAGAATGGGATATCGTCATGGAACTATGTCCGATGACTAATGGTCAAATTAAATAATAAAAAAATTAAAAAATCGAAAAATCGAAAAATTAGAGTAAGTCAAAGATAATACTTACAATTCCCGTCATCTGCAGTCCCGATGTAGGACACTCTCACGAATCTCAGCGCCAGGAATGCTCTTCTCCCACCCTTTCACAGCCAGGCAGGTGAGGTGCGCTGTCACACTAGCAACTACACGAACACACCACTGTGTCCATGGAAACACCAATGCTGGTAGACACATCCAGACTCTTTGGCCTGGACATCAGTGGAAACGTTGACAGGATGTTCAATTCCTCGACGACCCACAAGGGAAGAAACTCCAGGGCTACCCGGATAAAATCGAGCCACCCAGTCCTCCCTCGGTTGACAGTCACCCCTTGGTCGGTCCGGTGTAGGAAGAAGGTTCTCAGGCCCTCCTGTAGTTACGGATCTGTTTCAGCGGGTCTTCCATAACTGTTCCTTCACATTAGTTCCTGGAACTTAATGACTAATGAGACTCTACCATTCACTGCTACTATTAGTCTCCCTGAGTTAAACTCATCACCGCATTAGTTTCTGTAACTTAATGATTAATGAGACTCTACCATTCACTGCTACTATTAGTCTCCCTGAGTTAAACTCATCACCGCATTAGTTTCTGTAACTTAATGATTAATGAGACTCTACCATTCACTGTTACTATTAGTCTCCATGAGTTAAACTCATCACGTGATTTCTTATTGGACGTTAAGATTTTTCTCATGAAGCAATTTAAGAATACTTTTGCCATGAAATCAGAATTTAGAATTCAGGACAACATAAACACATATTTGCTTACCTTGACTGGGCAAGGAACTAAATGCACAGATTCCCCTGTCTGTATTTACACCTGTACAGGTAGGACCAAGCGTCTCGGCGGCTGCGGTGGGAATGTCACACACTGTTCACTGAGCGAAAAAGCTGGAGGTGAGCTGTCGTCTCTACTGTCACGTGTCATCATTCCAAAATACAGATATAAAAATTTAATATATTAAAACAGAAGAAAAATTTTTTAGCCTCTAACTGCTTTAAATTGTTTATTTTAATTTGTCTGAAATTTTGTTATCTTTATAAAGATGCATCCTGAGGAAACTTTTGTTTACAAGTAAATCACACTGGAAAAGGAAGCATGCACGAGATGACTTTTTTCTGTTCATTTATTCCTCCTAATCTTTCCGTTTACATTCTAACGCTTTTCTTTTGAAAGATGAAGCTACGTTTACACCAGATACAACGATGTCTTTAATTATAATAATTTATATTTTTGATATCGAGTCGGTTATTAGCAGTGATAGTGTGTGGGATAACCGTTACCGATAACCCAGGTTCTTAGTTGTAATGCACACATACACACGCACACAAACAAAAAGAATAAATAGAAACGGGAGACAGACGCACGAGTTAAATAGACATGAAATGATTTTCGCTTCGCTGAAATCTCAATGAGAATCCCACAGCATAATAATTTTCTTTCAATGGAAAACAAAAGCGAAATCGGATTGGTTCACAAGTCCTTTATTTTCCAAGACATGAACTGTAATATTGTGTCAAATAAAAAATGATTTCATCGTAACTCGTGACTCCCGAGCGACAGCCAACAAGAATGTTTAGGCATGCGGACTTAATCGTGTATCTTCAACTAATAATAATAATAATTTGCTGGAAATAGCAGTAATTAACGGCGACTTTTTCTAAAAAATCTTTCGTAAACCTAGGCTTTTACAATCCATTTTAAAGTTAGTCATACACAATTGTTACACAGACACCACCACTACCACCCGACTTCATTCCAAATACATTCACGCATCAGTTGCATAAAGATTTCGAGTTCCTGTCATTGATGTCTTTCAAGCTGTTATTACATGCTGCCAATAGCTGTAGTCACTTGTCTACTGCTTGTTAGTATCTCTGCAAGATAAAAAGCGCTTTAAGCATGTTGTCATTCCAAAATGCAGCCTGTCTCTAGTTTATGGTCTTGGTGGTTCTAGGCTCCAATTGTCTCATTCTTGTAAAGCTTTAAAGTTTATTTCTTGCTTTAGTCACTTATATCTCTGTCTTTCTCTTCCTTAAGTATTAATAATCAGATTTGTAAAAAAATAATTTGGTGGAGGTGATCTCAATGCTCTGAGCACAAACCAATAAAACAGCAATTAACCATAAAACAATCAAACAAATTTTGATGTAAGTTTATACCAGTCTCTTTGATAACGATTTCAAAGGTCCACCTGAATTAAAATGTTGTTTAATTACTTAGTTAAGCTACTAAAATAATACTCAAGCTAATAACCTCAGCATTTTGACTATGTGGATAGATGCCACACTAAACAACTCATTCAAACTGACAGAGATAAACTAATCAAAGGGACGTAAGACACACAAGGTTTCGCTTGTTATCTCCCATTCTTCAGCGTTTTGTTTACCGTACGTAGCCATCAGGGATTGAGTCACATTCATTGTTTAGGCTCACCTAGACTAACAACGGAAAACTTTTATAGGTGTTGTTAATCTTCTGCAAAGTATAGAGAAAACTATAATTTTATATATATATATATGACCCCCTATGTCACGTGCTTATTACATACAACGAACAACAAGTGTAGCGTTACACTGAATAGTAATTTCTGCACTCAGTGGTGAATCAATTCAAGGCTGTGCACGTCTGTGGATGCACTAAAATCAAAATATTATTTCAAACAGATTTTAAGTGATTGATGAACTTTGCAAAATGAAACGGTATATAAGCTGTACAGAACAGATCACTTTTTAAAAACGTTTTTCTTCTAAAGTTGAGAGTAGACGCATTTTCAGCATGTGGGGAAACGGCCTTTGCCACAGGTCTGACGCTCCACCACTCGACTCTTCATTCTGCTCACCTCTCTCTACCTCGCACCAGACGAGAGAAATTCGGCAGACCTTTATATATATATATGTTGTTCACCACCGTCTAGACTTCTGTACACCTATCCCTTTAAACCGTGTATACATCTGAAACTTCCCCCCAAAAAAACTGCATTTTATAGCGTATTGAGCTCGCCTCGATACGAAGAAAAACTAATATTATTATAACTAAACTATCGTTTTTACAATGAACAGCAATGCATGCAAGGGATATATACCCAGTAAACAAGGACCCCAGTGGTCCATTCACCTCTTCAGTGAGGACTGGCCTTTCTGAGTTCAGACCTCGTCTCGTACACGCTGCTCTTTCTCTGCATGTAGCATCTATTTAAGGGCTGGTTGCTTTGCCGTGATATAGCCTTAGTTGCTGGCTTGAGAGTAAAACACCAATTATCCCTTCTGACCCATTCAAGTAGATTTAGCCAGACAGGAGACTTCGTCATCAAGCTTGCAAGTGGTTTTAGTTCCGTTTACCCAACAACTTATCTGAGATCATCCGTGTTCCTAACCAGCTTTTTTCTGTGGGTACAATGTTTTAGTTATGTTATTCTTCAAACAAGCATTAAAAAAATTGAGATGATACATCACTTGTTGGTCTGCTAATTGCCAGCTTTGATTTTGCATTTATCAATTATTCAGTGATATTTTTTTTTTTTATAAAACTCTGTTACTTTGTCCATCAGATGGACGGCTGTCCTTGGAACTTTGATTTTGCATTTATCAATTATTCAGTGATATATTTTTTTTTATAAAACTGTTACTTTGTCCATCAGATGGAAAGTATTTCTGAAAATGTTCTAGTGGTTCTGGTGTGGGTTGCTACTGTCAGTAAAAACGTTAAAAATGAAAGTTTAAATAAATTTAAAACAGTGTAGGCTACCCCCAGATCTTTACGTTGCTTCAGTAAAATTTCTATCTTTGCTGTAAACCGAAGTGGACAATAAAGATGTAATGTATTGCTTTCTGATGCACCTGCTTTCTGAGTATGGTAAACTGCGGACAAAAATATATAATACTTGACTATACACCCACTCATTTTTATGCTCAGTTTCTTCAAACATCCCAATAGGCTACAGTTAGCACAGGAAACTGATGACAGCTTTGTGAATAAATGTATTTTACCTTTCAGTCAAAAAAATGTCCATCTACACATAATTCTAAAATACAAACTTCATGCTAACTGGAATGTACACAACTGCAACTAATGTGTTTTTTACCCACTGAAATTATAGCCTTAGTTGCTTGCTCAGCATAAAACACCAATCCCTCCCAACATTGAAGTTATCCCTGCTGAATTGTTTATGCTTAGCTATTTACAGGCAGAATGTCCATCCATAGTCATGGTGACATTTAAACATATTGCAAAACCCATATGCCTGATAAACAGTGGCATATTTTGTTCTGTTCATCTGCCCTCAAAATGTACAGTATAAATGTTTGTATATCACAAAGTGTGTGAAAGGATCACATATGATTTATAAAAGTTAAGCAAGTTATACAAGTATTCAGTATTTTCAGCATATAAATATAAATTTACATAAACATATATTAAAACTAGGATTCTGTTCTTCAACAGTAAACACCTGTTTTGCATGCTTGCGAGTGCATGTGTGAGCATGCACACATGAAGATCAGAATATACAATAAGTTTGTTTACAGCCACATGCAAATGTTTTAATAATGTTTATCATGCGTTCTCCACAGTTAGGGAGAAGAGTTGGGGCATAAACTTTTTACTAAATCTGCCTGCTGTTATGGTACAAGCATCTTCCAAAGGTAGGGTCAAACATATCAACTAAATTTTCATTTGTTTGAATTAGAATTCTTGCTTGACAGCCACATCTTACGTCCATATACATTAGCGTGCCTGAGATAAATGTAAATCTTGAGAAAATATATCTGTTTTTAGGAAGTATACAGTTCCGTATAAAAACCTTCCATGGCATGATACCCAACAACATCCATGTTACTAAACATAATTTTTGATTCCTTTCTGCACACACATGTACTCATAAGACATTGTTTTCAAAATATTTTGAACCACCGTAGGCACATGCATTCCACAGATCAGTTTCACCAGTGTATATTTCCCCGTCTGAACATTTATTAAAATCTTGTATTACAAAATTCTCCCTCCCCATGCTATGCTTTATTTCTGGACTTTGTTATAAATGGGTTTTATTTTGGCACAGCAAACTACTTGTTCTCTAAGCTCAAGTCAAAGGAAGGACCATAGGTCAAGAAAGATGTTTCAAACTGAGTCACTGGATAATGGACAGAAAAGGAAAAGAGACAAGCTTCAGACTAACCAGCATCAGGGTTTGTCAGATTGTCATATTTCTAAATATTGTATAAACATCAGACAAAATGATGCCATTGGTCAATAAGTAAAAAAACCACAGATGATTTCTTAAATGGTATTTATTCTTTTTTGAATTTTAAAAATTCTGATACTTCAGCTCTGTTCTTTAGGTATCCAACCCAGCAATCAATTTGTGAGAAATATTTCTCTTTGAATCAGTTTATGTCCATGTTTAACACATCGGACCAAAAGCACAAATGATAATATATTAGATCTGCATCCATCAATGCAGGCATATATGGATCTCTATCTAATCTGAGATGTTTCAAGAAGACAAAACCTGTTATTTACAGAATGCACACCACGAAAACCAACCTATTTTAATAAACGTTTTGGTTAAAATTCTGCAACCTGTTGATGTGATTTCTAAAACTTAAAAGTGTAAATTAGTGATAGAAATATATAAAATTTATAATAAAACAGAAACAATGACAATGAAAGTGGAGTATGCCAGATGAAATGTAAACTTGAGTGATTTTCTAAGTTTATGTTTTATGGGGTGGAAATTATAAGATTATGTGGCTATACAGGTAACCAAGGCTTTCTGCTGTCATGATTAAATGTGCCAATGACTGAAGATAAAACAAAGGGTATGGCATTAAAAAGAGGTCCTGATGACTGGCACATAATCTGATGTTAAGTTTGTAATGGAAGAGGGTTTTTTTTTTTAACTTTAAAATAAAGCAATAATACCATGTCTTAACAGATTACAAAAGCGAGTACCATTTTAGGTTTTCACAGTATTGTATGCAAATATCCTTTTTACACTTGGAAAAAAAAGCATGTTTCAAAAAAACAAAACACTTGCAGATCAGAATTGAAAAATTAGCCATGCAAAAGCTCTGTTATCATTTCTTTGTTTACATTGTCTTTCTCTTACAGGTGATCTTCCCCTTTCTCATTCATCACAGAGTTGTAGATGTAACTGGATGCAGGCCATGCACAAACACAGTAGGTTGAAGATTACTAGTCAGGACCTCCAGTTGAGACAGATATTTAGAGTAGCCACTGACTTCAGCAGGGGCTTGGGCAGATACAGGAAAGATACTGCTGTACTAGTGGAGTTGTTCACCATGACTTCATTCATGGCCTTGACAAAGTTTTCAGGCATCTGAAAATAAAGAATAGTTCATGGAAAATGTGAAAAATAGTCAGGAAGCAAATCAGGTTTCAGGACAAACTGGTCGAATTAATTTATTATTTACCTCAAGTAGCTGATCTGTCTTTCTATGACATGACCATTTATGGCTTGGTCCTCAGTTGTTGACAATTATGATATTACAATCTTAATATCATAATACCTTCTGGTATAAGTGACTATGAATTAAAGTCGTTAACTCTGTGGGAAGAAATTGACAGCTTTCTAACAGTGAAAACCTAAACGATTTTCTGAATTCATTGATATTTGCTGTATGCTTCAAGTACCAGAATTTTTCATTTGCAACGAATGGATGATCTCACCTCTCTGTACTCCTGCATTTTGGCTCCACTTTCATCCTCACTATTGTCTGCATTTCCATCCTGCATGTACTGCTGAAGGTGGTCCCAAGATATGAGTTGTACACGAGCTAAGATGCGGAGTTGCCTCAGAAACATATCTAGCTTCTGTTCCTTTTGTGGTGCATTTTCCTTTTCTGCATTGACCATCAAGAACACACGCAATGTTGTGCGAGACCGCCAAGTGGGCACCATGTTTAGAATACAGGCCAACTGGACAACAATAAACAATGAACAAAGAACTTTTTATAACAGTTCTCAAAATTGCCTTACTATATCTGTTGTGAGCAGAGAGCATAAATATGACAAAGGGTTTAAAAAGAAATTTCATGTTTTCAAAATTTCTGTTATTATGCTGCAACATTCATTTCTTGCATTAACAGGTACATTTTACAAAACAAACATTCGCATTTCAATTGTCTTAGGCACAAACGAATAATGGAAAAAGTTTAAATTTAGAAACAGAAGAATATATACAGAAGATGTCTCTCAATGCAAGTTCTAATGATACTAATTATGTAAAATACATTTACTGTGCAGTTGTGAGCTCACACTGCACACAAAGACTACATACAAACCAACAGTCAGCCACACAAGAAACTTAATAAGCATCAACAAACAGAGAACACTATGACAAACACTAGCAAAGTGCATGGATAAAGAACTGTGAAGTGAGCAGATGAGTATGATAAATATACAAGAGAGGTTTGAGGCTAGATTTAACATGCTCTGTATTAGTCCTGATTACTGAAATAGGGGTGCTGGGTCACATATTTGTTGCACTTCCTTGCTGATGTCATGCCTTTCTCCAGGGTTTAGAGCAGTGGTTCTCCTGCAGTTGCTTGCCTTTGACAGGGAAATGTACGCACACTGTGTTGAATAGTTTGTTTTGCTGGTGGAAGTGACTGTACTGCCTTGTGTGTATGTGGTGTGTGTGTTTTTTTTCCTAACCCTTTAATGTTAAATATTGTATTTTTCATGCGTATCTGTATGTAATGTTTTGTGTTTGTGTATTATGGAATAAACTGAGAGAAAGGGGCGGAAAATTCCAAACAGTGTGACCTGAGAAGGAAAAGGAATTTTCCCATCTGATATGTGGTACAGAGAGGAGCACAACACAAGCAGTTTGAAGAGACGGGTGGTAAGGTATTGGTAGCTCAGGCAGGTATGTTAAGCAGCTGATGTGTTACTGTTGGTATTCCAAACTCACTGTAGCACTTTTTCCCAACCATAACATCCTTCATGTCATGATGTCCCAAACTTTCTATAACCTCCCACATAAACAAAGATGTGGCTACCTGAAGCATGAAGAGGCAGGTGTTGTCAAAGAAGCTGGCAGTTTCTGGTCTGAACAAGTTGACAGGCCAGACATCAATGAAGTAGTTTGTAGATGAAGAACTGATCTGCTTTTTGTTCAACAGGTGGAAATTGCGACAAAGGCAGATGTTTTTGTGCATCTTCAGGCTGTCAACAATCAACTTCACATACTCAACGTCAGTCAAGTGGCGCTGGGAAGAACCATTTCGGGTATTTGCAAAGAATGATTCAATCTGTGCATATGTGGCACTCTCCACCTGAAATATGAACAGAATAGTGAGAAAACTTTTGTGCAGACTTATATCTGAGTTATTTTTTACAAGTCTGGTTATTAAGATTTTGACCACTTAAAACTATTTCTTAAGGACTCCCAATCAGACAATTTTTCAAATACCCTCCCAAATCCCCAAATTGGCAACATTTAATACAGAAAAAAATACCATGCATTTTTAGCACAGCTAATAATGATAACATAATGACATACAACCTACACAGTATTAGCACATATCAACAATCTTGCTTTGGCTTTAGAGAGCAGACTCATGGTTTTTTTTTTAAACAGCTCTTTTTAAATTAGTTGAAGTTAAGTACACATGGGTTTACAAAGATCACATAAAACTGTGTCAACCACACAGATAGCATTCAAACTATAGGCAAGTCAAGGGAGGGTGGGAGGAGGGAGAACCGGGGAAATAAGACAGCTAGTGAAATCTGTAGTTGTCTTCCTGAAAAAGGGAGCATAACATGCAACTCACCCCACGGAAAGGGAACAATCTTCGACCTTTCTTTGTACTGGGAAGCGTGTCTATTGGTTCCTCATTGTCATAGAACCCCAAGCAGATTGTGTTTGGTTTCATACCACCAAGACCAGAAAGGCGGACAAGTTGTTGAAAGCCCTCGCAGACACTATTTGCTAGAGTCACTTCAACGAAAGCCTTGATCTTTAAGTGGTCAACCAGCTGGATTAAAAAGGTTAAGGTTAGATGGCTTAAATGAATCTTATTGCATTTTTCTATTTCTACAGTTGCTGTTCTTGTAAACACATTGTGTAAACAACAAGGGCTAGTTGTGTATTTCTAATTTTAAACTTTTTGGCCTTTAATCTATTAAGATAATCAGTTTTATAGAAGCACACTGCACAACACATTTTTGGAACTTTTTTTAACTAAGCAAGATAAAACTGTTTAAGCCAGACTTCTCTTCCCATCAGCATATTTTTCATATGTACTTTTGCAACATCTAAATGGCACAGAAGGGATTCTTAACAATTGTTTCCAGATTTGCTTCTTTAAAACAGTTCTAGAAACATGTGCAATTGGCCCTAGAAATCTAGTTTTCTTTCTGATCAATGAGCGATAAAAATAAATGTTAATATACAGATCATGATAAAAATGGTCATATGGTGCTACAACTTAGTTTGCACCTTCAGCCACTGGGGTGTAATTTCATTCACTGGATCTGCTTGAAATTCCTCCAGCTTTCCAGTCCTGACGTGACCAATAACATAAAGGCCGCTCTTCTTGATGTCATTAATGAAGTCCATCAAGTGACAGGAGTGGCGAGGGTTGGCTACCATAAGGAGGATCTGAGGTCGCCAGTATTTGACATGCGACTTGCGTGGGTCCAACATAAGCAGATATTTGCGTACCTGAGCAATAAAGCAATAAACTCACAGAGAGATCATGGATGCTTCAAAAAGTTATTATGGTCTGCATTAAAATGACACGAAATTAAAATTTTAAAAATGATATTTACTATTTCACTATTAACTCGTATTATTTTTTACACACATACTCTCTCTCACTCATACCTTCTTGCTCACTTGGCAAGTAGACATGCTTTTGATTATGCAAGTTTAAGCAAACCGTAATGAGTTAAGGATTTTCTCAATCTCTTTAACAAAGCTGAAGGCACATGTTATCAAAAGACAATTAATTACTTCTTTTAATTTAATAAAAACAGAAAACGAAATCAGTCAGCCATTTCCCTAAAAAAATTGTACTTCAGTAAGGCCATGAAAATGCCTTTATGTTTCTACTAACCTGATGGAAGATAAGAGCCTGTGAGATTGAGCCCCATACAGAGGGCATGGAGCGAAAATGCAGAAGAATGACAAAAACAAGCATTATCACAAGTGCGATGGATGTGTAAATAGCACTGATCAGGAAGCACATGATCATGCAGCCAATAAGCCCCAGACTGCAGGTGTGCCATGAAAAGTATCGGAATGTTGGCCTGGAAAAAAAAAAAAATTAGTAAGTTGGATAGACAGTTATAATAGTTGTGGATACTAAGAGTAAAGCTTTAAAGCAGCATACAGTCAAAAGATTAGATACATACCTGAAGTTTGGTGCTGAGGCAAGCTCTAGTCCAAGGCATGCAAGGTTGGTTGAGGCATAGGCTAGCAGGAAGAAGACAGAAGTCACTGGAGCAATAGCATTTAGCGATCCCACCAGAAGCACAAGCTGCAGCATTGAACACAAAAAATTTCAATTCAAAAATATGATTCTTGACAGCAAAAAATCTAAATGTTATCTAATGACAAAGCATTGATATGTTTTTTTACAATGCTAATTTGTTGCATGCTACTTGATATAAGAGCATTTTAAATATAGCCAGTGGCCTCAAAAGTAACAATCTTGTAAGCATTAAAATGTGTTTAACACCCACTCTCCTTGCCCAAGAAAAAAGCTTACCAAGGAACATGAAACTTACAAAACACATTTATTTGTGCCCAACACTAAAACCTGGCAAAGGTTACTGACTGTTGATCCCTAAATAAAGTGTTAAACATACCTGTACCAAAATCCAGGTAATGAGGACGGACATGTAAGGATTCCCGGACTTTGTGGTGATGGTTGCAGGCTTTAAGAATATTCCTGAGGATAAAATTATGTTATGCTCTAATATGAAATCATCAGAAAAAGGTTCTATATAAATATGATGGCACAGCAGATTCCTCATGATTTTGAAGAACCAATCAATACCGATAACAATTATTGTATGATAAACTATATATAACTCCTTACAGATTTTAAGACTTAAGTTTATGAATCTTTTAAGTGCACATATAAAGTATGTAAGAATTTGTTTTATGTTTGTAAAATATCAGTGTCATTTGCAATTTTCTCATGCTTACATCCAGCCTTTCCTCTTTGTTAATGTTATATCTGATGTGGGATGCACAAATCTTTATATCTTCAGTAAGGCAGGAACATAGGTTCGTAAGTACTTACCAAACAAATGGTCATTTGCTAAAGCTTCTAGCACTCTAGATCCTCCAATCAGGTTGCCTAGAGCAGCTGACAAAGTTGCAGCAAATATGCCAGCAACCACCAGTGGTGGAGCAAAGTTGATTTTTTGTAGAAATACATAATCATTGATCAGCAGGAATCTGGAAAAAGTGTTTATTATAAGCAAATTATCATATGACCTCAAAATTTATTGTATGCAAATTTCCATATGACCTAAAAA
The DNA here is from genome assembly GCF_003073045.1 of Pomacea canaliculata. Classification (NCBI taxonomy): domain Eukaryota; kingdom Metazoa; phylum Mollusca; class Gastropoda; order Architaenioglossa; family Ampullariidae; genus Pomacea; species Pomacea canaliculata. The sequence continues at coordinate 5,512,243 of NC_037591.1, forward strand.
TTCACAGATGTCATTTTATACAGACCAGAACAGTTAGTTTCAGTTATTTCTATATCAAACACAACAATTAGTAACTGTTCATCAACACATACTTCTTCATACATCTTTTCTGATGTTACCTCAAGCTAACAATAAATCTATTTCTGCATTGTCAATAGTGACAAAAAAACAACAACAAAACAACAAAAAAACCAATAGCTGAAACCACTAAAATCATCCCATAAAATGGTAATTGACAGATGTGCAAAGGACATCTGGTGAGCATGTATTAGGTGCTTATTTGGTAACAGGTGCTTTCGCTACAGTTCCAGAAAGGAACCTCTCTGCAACCACGAGTAATGCTAATAATAATAGATACAAAATTTGTAAAGTGCATACTTACATTCTTAAAGAATATGCTTTAGCACTTAAGAACTAATTTTAGTTGTAACATGCCAAATCCCTATAAAGGCTCAAAGTGAACAAATACACTCTATACAGCACAAAGCACAGACACGTATATAATTCTAGTTATCTGCTCAATCAAACTTTAGCCAAAAGCTTTGCAGAAAAAGCTGCTGCTTTAAGAGTGAGTGAGGGGGCTGATAAGTATGAAGGAAAAGAATACCAAATATCTGGTAGCTTAAGCTGAAAGTAAAGAAAGGGATAGCTAAGTAGTTAGACCCCTTGTGGCACAAGAACACTTCCCAAAATTGACACAGCTGTTGGAAATTGGTATCCTATACCAATGAGGGCTTAGGAATATAAGGTAGCATGAGAAAGATGGGCACTGCCCTAGCAAAAAGATGGCTGTGAGAAAACTGGTCTTTAATACCACACTCCCCAAAAAGGTTTAGGGGACAACTTTTACCTTATCTTTTTACTGAAAGGACCTTATGCCCAGTGTCCAATGCTCCCCTTTGCTCAAAGGTAGGAAAAGAAGTTTTCACTAACTTCATAAAATGTCAGTACTCTATGCAGTAGTTAAGTGTTTTCCATTTATTTAATGTTCAACTGATAAAGAAGAGGGGGCAGAATGAATCACTTAATCATTGTTGATACATTACTGAGCAAAGCATAAATCTGAAATCTATCTCACCTGGAGCAGGAGCCACTGAGCAAGATGATCATAATTACGTAGGTGGTGAAAGTAAAGGCAACAGCTGACAGAGTTCCTTTTGGAATAGACTTGCTTGGGTCTTTCAACTCTCCTGTCATTTAAAAAAAAATTGATCAGTTACAGGCTACAGCATTACAGACAAGTCACTGCAATAATTCCCCCACCCACCCAACTCAGTACAACAAAAACAGGGAAGGTGTTGTCAATATATTGTCAATAGGGCCATTCTTCAGTGTTTTGTTAAACCAGGTATGGAGACATTTTCAAAATAATAATGGCCAGCTAACAGTTTATAAAAACACCAGTCACAAAAATTCATGCAACTCAGAAATAAAAATAAAGCATCATGAACAGTACTGCTGCATGTCTGAGTCCCAATGTGATTCAGCTGTTCGGAAGCCTTCAACTAAATTGCCACGCAAGGGTATAATGACATAAGAGCAACCCTATTTTGTACCCACCTGACATGTTGGCACCATTCATGATGCCAGTAACACTGCTGAAGAGAATGGCAAACACAGTAGCAAAGTTCATTTGGTTGCCGGAAGAGTAGTCTACTGTGTAGTTGGCTGCAAAACCACAAAAAGTGACTGCACATTTAGCATGATCTAATCAAATATTCCCACACTAATCAGCAAGCATTTGTGAAATTGTTTACAATGTGGGAGTGGTGCATTATCTCCCTTGCTACAATTCCAATATCCCATGCACACACACATAGCAGGCCTCATCACACGTCATCAGTCTGCATATGATGCAAACAATAATTCTTAACACTTCATATGAACGCTAATCATTGTCTTTTCTGGTAATATTTAAAATTAATGTTTGAAATAACAGTGATTATCTTCCAGATTCATAAACTTAAAAATTTTTTTAACAACATATATAAATAAGGATTTAAACTATGTTACTCTGCACATACCATAGAGATTATCACGAAAGGTTTCAAGACGTAGACCTGTATAATTGGCCATGTGGGTAACGTTTGTGTCATTAGTATTTACCCAAATTATTTTATTATCTTTGGGTATGTCAATGCTTATAACTTTGTTCTTGGCAAAAATGCTGATGAAAACTGACACCGTCGTTACAACTACCACCTGAAACAAATCAGTTTTCAATAAACTGTAAACATGGTAAATTAAGCCTGCAGACAATGTGTACCCTAAAATAAAATGTTAAGAGACAGATATGACAAAGAAAGGAATTTAGGCATCTAGAGTATGCCAACAAAGCTAGTGCACAATCAGTATCTTGTATATTCTACCAGGTTCAACTCTTTCCTCCAGTCTTGGGGCAAGGAGACACTAAAAACATTTTTTAGAAGAAAAGGAAAAAAAAAAAAAACTAGGGACAGAGAAACAAGGAGCATGAGTGAGTCAAAACTTGAAGCTTTCTAGTATTTCTCTACCTAAACCAACAAAATGTTGAGAGCATTTATTTTCTTACCAGCTGATCAATTTCTGGAAAGAAGACTACTTGGTTGCTAGCAGCCTCACTTACAGTACAAAATATTTCTTCATTTAAGCTATACAGGAGAATTTATTTATTGTTTAATATAAAAGAACTGCATATTACTGCTAGTAAGGAATCAAATGAACATTTTTCAAGATCCATATCTATTAAAAAGTACAGCACAACAAGAACGATGCTCGTGAGCTTTCTTTTACCAAAAGAATGAGAGCTGAAGTGCGAGCAAACATTGCCCCGCCAATAATGCAGATAACCAGGCAGAAAAAAGTGAGGCTGAAGCATACAGGTAGATCCACCACTGGCTGCCATCTGGCAATCCTTCCCAGGCCGCGTGAAAGATCCTGAAATAAGTAGAAGGTAAGTTTCCATCATTTTAATATTTCTACATCTGAACTACTTTATTGCTCACACTTTTCCACTTTTACCACTGAATAAAAAAGTACATCAGACCACACAAAACAGAGAAAGTGTGAAACGTTTAAGAAAGTAAAACTCAAGCACAAGGTTTTGGTCAAAATGTCATAAAACAAAACAAAAAAGAAATCCCCAACAAAACTAAAAGAAATGGATAGAAGAAATTACAAAAAAAGACCTAAGAGGTGTAAAGTGAAAAAAATACCTCCAACTCCAAAATTCTGAGTGACACCTTCCACAAAGCCACTGATGTATAATGCGCAGGCAAACACATTAGCAACAAAGAACAGGGCACCTATACTGCCACCAAACTCTGGACCCAGGGCACGGCTGATCATATCTGGAAGTCTCAGTCAAGGGCAGATAGGCAAAATACAACTATAGTGAATAATTATAATTCACGAAAAGACAAATAATGACGCATACTATTCCACTCATTTTTGAGTTTTCATCTGTCTGTGCACCAGTTCATGTTTGCCATAGTGTCATCCATTAGCTGATGCTAATAGCTCTTGTATGGCTGACTGTTGGATCGTTTATACTCTTTAATGTGAAGTACATTGAGCTCACATCAACAAGAGCTAATTTTCTTTTAAAATTTGATTATTATTAAAAAAAAACCCTAATCATCTTTGGCAATGCGTGCAGTTGTGTGCACCTGTGTGTTGTACATGGTGGGTTAAGATTATGGGAAGTGTTAACCACACCAACTAAAGAGCGAAAAAGAATCTAGGTGGCATTTTGTGGTGGGACTGAAAAACTGATCGAGGAAAATTTTGGTTGGAAGCAAGGATCTCTCCTTGTCATACGTAGGTATCAATACACACATGTTTAGCTCCTCAGTTTCCATTAATGACAGCACTGTGTATTAGAAAAAGTGTATATGTACACAAGAGAAATAAATTTTCACACATACATGATTACGCAGACAAAATTTTCAAGTACCACTTGAAGGATACAATAGGCACCACCTCCCTCTATAGCACCATTTGTAGAGATGGCACAAATAGAAAGTACAGTCAGGACCAAGATGAGATAGGCAAGGATCAGCTGGGCAAGAGATTGCAACAGTCCTGCTTGTCCTACAACAAAGCCTGCAACCAAAGACTCCATATAAATACTACTGGTTTAAATATAACTCTGAAACTTCTAGTATCATTAATTCAAATGCCTGAGTGTAATTAAATCAAACTATGAATACAATTTGTACACAAATTTATATCTGCTTTGTGATCTTTTCCAAAAATGCAACAGGAAACAACACAATACACTGAAGAGGCAACTGTGCAACAGAAATTATGACCAAGTAGCCACTGAGCTTATGGTCGACAGTTAAACTATTAAACCTAAAGAAGTCCTCTCAGTCTGGCTCCTTACACGAAGTCCAGGATTCATTTGGAAATAAACATCTTAGCCCTCAAACATTTTAAACCAGTCATACCATATCTGTTTGAATTGTGGAAAAATATGACAAAATATTTTCTAACATTATGAATCATTGTGCCCTACACTCAGTTTCAAAAGTAATTAGAACAGGAAGAAATTCATGTAATAATGCAATATATTATTGAACTGCACAAGTGAAGGTTCATGTCTGAAGGATTTAATCACATGTATGCAGGAATAATTGTTTCTTCACAACAGCTTCCCTCTAAGACTAAAAACCCACTGACAAAATGACAAGTGGTGTATTTATAGATACATGTGTTTGGTTGTGCATGAATAACACCTTACCACCTCTTTGTCATCCCCACAAACTATTTGCTACCCAGCTAAAGGGACTTATTGGAGGATCTCTTAATGTTCACCCAAAAGCATTAATAACACAGTTTAACACAGTTCTGCATGAATTTATCATGGATCAGCACACAGCTGATGTCCAGACTCTCCAAAGGTAAGATTGCTCTGAATGTTGCCGCTGCTTTAGTGTTTGTCCAGAACGTTTCTGCGGCCAGTTCTAACAACTTCCAACAAGGTCCAGCTGGTGACCGATGCACTTGTCTGTAAATGAATACAATGTTCTCAAAAGGTGGTTCAGGTGTGATGGGTGACGTCACACCCTACTGGCTGCTACCCGCCAGTTCAGGCGCCCCAGCAAACAAAAGGCGGAAGTGGGCGGTGGCCTGGCTGAAAAGAAATTGGGTCAGCCGTGTGCGACCTGTCAAAAGCCAGGCTGTCCACAAAACTTGACGTTTTCTCGCCATACACTAACACAATCGAAAATAACTAGTGATTGTTGATGAAACCTTTTGTTTGGAGTGCTAGTTTTGGTTTGGAAAGAAAATCTATACACCGAGAGCTGGCTGTTAAAGTTTCACAAAATAATACTTTTTAAGAAAACTTTAAAGAACTAAAACAATAACTGCTTAACAGATATGCTGAGATTAAAAATATTTTTTGAGAAAACAACATTGCAACATAAAAGGATAGAATTTAAGAAGGAAGAAAATAAAGTAATAAAAATGACAACAATATTTTAGAGTGCCCCATTTTGAATTGCACTAGGCAACCAGCACCACTTTCCTCTGCCAGTTCAGACAACTATGCTGTAGCTATATAGAATACAATTAAATCATTTATTGTCTAACAAGTATATGTAAGGCTGCTTTAGCATATCTACAACAGCATGCACTTTTGTGCTAAAGTGATGGAATTTTATTTTTGATGACCTTTTTCAATACCTTAATTTTTTTATGGATTACATGCAAGTGTGCACATATATGTGTGTGTATGTGCACCACATGTGCATGTTGTATGTTTAGATCTTTAGTTTGATATGGCTATATCTAAAGTTGCTTGCTAGCCTGAGGTTAGGGTTAGCTGGTTGCTAGGGACTGACAGAATAAGAAGGGGAAATAGAAATGAAAGTAAGTTATTTTCATTAATTTGTACAAGGCTGATTGCCACCAAGATGAACAAAATAAAGGATAGTTTGAGCTGCATGTGTCAGAGAAAAGATCCCCCCTCCTTCAGTATCATTGCTCCATCTGTGCAGTAAAGCAGCAAAAATAAGCTATACATTTGACATGGACAGACAGAAATACTTTAGGCAGGTATGCCAGCATCAAACTGAAAAGAGCATGAGCTGAAAATAGATTTTACAACATGCATTCTAATTTGATGTATGATTATAAGTATATAGAAAATATAACAAGATATTTCTAAGAATTTACATATGCAACTATAAGTCACTTTTGCATGTTCTTATGTCACTGTTATGCAAAACATGTATGCAAAAATATATAAACTTATATATATTATCTACACATACATAATTTCATGCAGTAGCTTAAAACATATCATGATTTACAAAAACAGTGACATTTCTTTGAATTCATGTCAACACTTGTAGTATCAGATTTGTTGTGCAAAGAGATCACAGTGGCTCTAATGATGATTCCATTTAAACATTTCACACATCTGCATGATGCAAGGGGGAGTGGAATGGGAAACGCTGACTGATCAGGTGAATCAGTTTAATGTGTACACCACACAGACCACGCGACTAATAATTAAACAGAATATCATCATTAATATCATATTGACAGCGACAACGCTTTTCCCCCTAAAACTAAATAAAATGCATAGAATAAAGTTTAAATTTGACTTTATAAAATAACCAATTCTCACCTCCGCGAAGATACAGGCAGGTACTGAACATCGACAGTGCGATCGGGCAAAAGACACCCATGAAGGTTTTCAGTGTTCGTCTGTTTACCGTCGGAGGAGGTGGTGCGGCGAATTCATCTCCACTCTCTGAGTCGTCATTTACTGCAGTTGATGAGCTCAAACTTCGTGACAACTGTGTAAATCGACCTGCTTCATAAGCTTCACACATAGGCGGTGTATCGAAGCGAACAGGCAAATCCGAAGGCGGTCTTGAGCGATTGTAGCTTCGCGAGCCATTATTTGGAGCCGACGATGACAGCAACGGCGTTATTTCATCTGGCGCTGACATTGTTCGATACACATGACCTGAGCGACTCAGCCCTCCGTCTGAGTCGTTAATACTCATTTTCGTTTCACTTGATTTTAGTTATATAGTGTCAAAGTAGAACCCACACATTGGACAAATCAGCCCCAAGTAGCGGAGGTTGGTCCCACCGGAAGCACATATGGTTCACACGCATGCGCACGCAACAAAGACAAGCGCGTGCTCTTGTTTACGATTTCCGGATCTCGCGTCGTCTGCTGTGGGGACCGATCACATGCTTCTGGGTTGGGGTAGGGTGAGGTCGTTCAGTCGTCAGCTGATAGCTATTATTCATGAAAAATCCATCAGGGATGTGAGTGCTTGAACTCTTATTAGTCGACAGGCGATGACGCCTGCATGGCAAGCATTGATGCAGAATGAAAGCAGTTGGAACAAAGACCTGAAGGCGGTAGTTTTCTCGTTTAGATAACCTATATAGGTACTCTGAGAGAATGCCCCTACCCCCAAGATCTGCTGTTTTATCAGCGAAATGAAAACGTCCCAGCAGCTCTTATCGACAGCGCTAATAACCAGAGTGACAGCCATTTTATTCGACCCCCCCCCCCCCCCCTCCCTAATAATACCCAACGATACAATAAATAATAATAATTGAACACGTGATCGACCCAGTCTAAGCAGGTCAAATCCAAGTGCTCAGTGCATAACTGTTGACCTGAAATATTGCTAATCAAATAACACAGTGGAAGAAAAGTGATACGATGAGAGAAGACATACTAGCAATACAACCCGCTGTTTATGTTCAAAAACAATTCATGCGTAAAAAGGAGGGCGGTGCACGCAAAGCTCAAAGCGAGTGCAGAACTTGAATCCCGTGTTTACGAGATGTGTTCTAATTTTAGTCGAGTCTACAAGTCACCTGTCTTTACACGTGGAAAACATTCATTGGATTGACTAAACAAACTCGCTTCCCTCTAAAGGCGGAACTTCTTGTGGGTTTTTTAAAATGGTTTCGCGGTGCTGATGTTTACACACGGTCAGTTTTCCCTGCTTGCTACCCTGACCCTGAGGTAGGGTGGAGATCACAGGCAATAAATAACCCGAGCAATAAAACGTCTTTTCAGCCAAGTACTTGGTGTTGGCGTTTGGAAAGCTTGACGTGAAACGGTTTCCAGCTGAACATATGGTTAGGGTTAGGACCGACAATTGAATGTATTCTCCATAAAATAGAGAGAAAAATAAGGGAGGAGAAGATGAACAGCGGAAATGACAAACACAAAGACAACTGAATTTTACATTTTTGTTTTCTCCTGTCTTTATCTCTCTATATATATATCTTTACTCATAAGGGGTAATAATATTCAATATTTTCATTTTATTCCCCCGGTGACTAACACAAAGTACATCTGTCTTTGGGTGCAATGTTAGTACCTTTACAAATGGGCAACAATTCACACCTGTAACCCAGAGCCCACCATCTACAACAGCGGCTCTCTTCGTTCTGTTGCTAGTCAGACGACGGTGCCAGAGGTTTGGCAAAAGAAACAATACACACGATCACATATTCAGTATTGTACAGGTTAACAGGCTACTTCCCATGAGTCATCTTGAGCAGACTCTGCCCCTTTGCACTGGCTGTACAGTCATGCTTCCTATAGGCTTGTATACATAAAGCCACCCTATTGTTCAACAGTCTCTTTTCCCCTTCCAAAATGGGGGGTAGGTGGTGCTGCTCTGAGCTAAACATACAACGAGAAGCAGACTTCCGAGACTGTGGTTACAATCATTCTTTCTCTACAGGTGGCTTGCACCCGCCTTTGCCAAGGATGTGTGTACCCTTTCATCCAGTGTTAAGACGCACCGTCTCGTCTGCTCAAACATCCACCTTTCACAGATCGTTATCAGGACCTTGAATTAAAAGAAAAAGCTGAGCTTGTACAATCGCCAAGTCCAGAGATAACCTCCAACCCTCATATATCGACCGCTCACAACAAAATTGAGTTTTCCCGGCACACCTTTGTAGAACTGACCGACCCATGTCTGCGGATAACTGATTCATAATTACACCCTTATTACTTCTCCTTTGAAGACAAGAGATGTTTTGAAAAAAACAAGTTTAAGGTAGTAGCCTTAACATATTTTCATGGGGAGTGAGGAGGGGAGGCAGGTAGCCCTGTAAACATTTGATAGAAAGAACAGCATGCCCGAGACGAGTCTATTGGTGACAGGGGCCGACCGTTGAACCATTGAGCCACGCTCGTCGAAAGTGAAGTATGTTCAGTGTTCAGTGGCTAGTTGTTTGTGTTCAGGGGGTGTCCTATTTCCTAAACCTTGATCGACACACTTTCTCTCCCAACTTGTACGGGGCACCGTTTATGGATCAAGATGGGGGAGGGGAAGTACCCTGTTCCGACCGGGTACCTAACCGTGCTCCTCTGGCCCTGTACTCCGGTACTCTAGTGATTCGTTAGATAAATTCAATATTTTATTATATATATATAAGTATGCACAATAAGTAATTACACATACAGCTAGCAATTCACACATCTATTCATGCTGTAAGCAGCTGGCCGCAGTCAGTTCCCGCCCACTGACCTTACGACCTACTCACGTGGATCACTTGACGTTATCAGCTGACTCATTATGACAGATCGACGACATCGACCGCTACTTTTTGCCTTCCATAACGGACACTTGCTCGACAAAAAAAAAAAAAAAAGGCGGAAGCTGGTACCACAAGAGCCTTTTATCACGTACGCCAGCAATCAAAATAAAAGATACAACACGAAAAACATGAAATGCAGCCTGTTGTTGTGGTGGTGTAGAAACAATAACAACAGCAATGAGGAAAAGACTATTAATAATAACAGAAATAAATCTCTCTTTTATCCTCCCACTCCCCAGTCTATAGCCCGTTTGTCCGCGCGCGCGTGTGGTTTTGTGCAATAGTTTGTCTGCTAAGTACACGGAAACTAAACATACCCCCGAGTTTAAATATATAATATCAGTGTAAAACGAAGTCTGCAGTTCTTAGAAAATCAGTGATACATTTATACATCTCCAACCCATTCTCAACACAAGATATGATGCTGTGAGATGTGGGGCTGCTGCACGTGCACGTATCCACAGAGTAACATTCTACACAGCTGAAGTCACTCTCAATCTCGGCAGACACTCGATCTGCCCCGGCAAAGATAACCGGTAGACTTTCAATTGATCAGCTATAAATTAATCATTTTGCGAGAACAGAACCACCATCTGTCAGACACTCTGGTTGTCAAGTCAACAGGCCGTGGAGTGGAAGGCAGGACGGAAGTATTTATGAATAGTGCAGTCACAAGGCTAATGAGGACGGAAATCGACCAATAAAACGAGGACAAGCCATGTTTCAGTTTGGAAGGAGACAGACAGACTTGCAGGTTTGTAGGGTTTCCCCACAATCACAATGAAACTCAGGGATAATAAAGTCTTTGGGATGCCTAAGTCCTTTATAAATTAGATGGTACTTCAATGTAAGAACTCCATTGCGAGAGATTATAGCCTCGCAGGTAATCAAGACCCACTCACTCGTCCGTCCACACGCCGATCTGTCGATCATTGGCACACCTGTAATGACGTGTAGCTCCGATCGACGACAGTATTAATATTATCCTTGCCACTGACTCAGCTTGCTAAAAACTGCATCGATGACCTCACAGCTCCTCATCCATTATTCATCCCCGTCCATCTAAACACCTTAACCGTCCGATGTTATCGCCCTCGACAGTAAGACATCGTTTTCACCGATTAATCAACCCGTTCGTCGTTCCCAGTAGATGAGGTAGTGACATCAGACCCACCTCCCTTACCCTGCAATCTATGGACATCGCACTTGTCCACACCCAGAACATAACACTTTATTTTTTCATCTGAGTTTTGGAACAGGATGTCTAGCGGTTGGCGATCAAAAAAATTAATGCTTTTTCAAATGTCACTTCAAGGGGTAGGGGGTAGTTTAAAATTCTGATTTATACAGGTATTGCTGGTGGTTGGGGGATGGATGAAAAAACTACATGCACTAAGGTCGGGCTGTATAAAGGATATGTAGCATCTTGTACAAGTAAGTCACTGGGTCATCATGTCCACAAATATCTTTGTAATAGGAGGATCGGGTCCTACTAATATCTTGTTAACAGAAAGTACGGGTCCTACAGATAAGTGGAAAGGTGATATAAAATTTCAAGTAACGACAGTTATACAAGTAGGTACACACTATCAAATAACGACTTCTCATATCAGGTATCTGCAAATTGGCAGGTGAAGAAAAATACCTACATCGCAGGTTTATATGGGAGCTAATTAAGGTATCGGTGACTAACACTGACTATACTACCCCGGGACTAACTTACTAATGTTCTCTGATGACACAGGAAGTTTGCATAGGTGGTGCAGTGTAAAGATCCACCAATACTCTGACGATGGAGAATTTACAACAAAGGCAGTGTCTAGCAAAAACTAAAAGTCGCCCGAAAAGATAAACTAAGGAATAAAATTTACGAAAGTTATATTGTCACTGAAATGAAGGTTTCGTACACAGTCCAAGGTGGCATGTGACGAATAAATATGAGGGAAAGTCGGTTTGTAGGCTCATTAGTGTCTTTCACAGCAGAAATAAAGATCAGAGAAAGGATTGACCCGACGTGTTGCTGAAAGGTCAAGAACTCTTGACCCTGTAAAGGCTGGGATGCAAAAGCGAGTGGCAAGCATGTGACAGTCACAAGACACTGATGTAAAGTTCGGATAACCTTGCTTTACATGCTAAAGGGAAGAAAAATAATTAAAGTGATCCAGAATTTGTACAACTGTGGTATTTCCATGTTCTCATCGTTTGCATCCTTGAATATTAGCGCAATGTTTTTTCCTTTGTTGTACAAATAATTCATCTACTTAAATATCTTCCTTTCCAAAGATAATTTCAACTCTCACCAACCTCACCTCTCACCTGCAGCATGACTGATTTTCCTCAAAGTTCTCCCTATTCTGTGTTACATTTCTTTTTATATTACCACCCTCGCCGCCATTTGTGTTTAACATGGTAGGAGGTAACCGAAGCCGTGACTTTTGCACAAAGATTGTTTCATCTTACATTTTTCAGTAAACAAACATTAAACTGATATTTAGATGTCTATTAATTATCATCTAGCATATAAGATGTCACGAGGACAAAGTCACAGATGAGACTGTCTTTGTGAATATATTGCTGGGTCATCCATGTCTTCATACAGACCAGAACAGTAAGGTCAGAAACACTGATTAAAGCTCACTTTGTGAACGGAAGACAAAGTGCAATTATCTCTGTGTATTCATACAGCAAAGTACACACTAGTCCAGGCTTCAACAGCTGCTGGTGTTACATCAGCGCCGTGTGAGTCCCGTAATCCATACTATACAAAAGTATACACGATGGCTGCAGCTTTTATTTCTGAACTCCTTTGGTCCCTGTCCTATTCAGCAAAATAATTAAAAAAAATAAAAAAAAAAATCGCAATCACAAAATGTTTAGCACAGTGCTAGCAAAACATCAAAATGTGGATCATCAAAGTTCTAAAAGTCAATCCCTCAATCAGACTCGCTTTTAAATTCCAGTTGTCGCAACTGTATTGACCCTATCTTCAACTGTTGTTTTTTTCCTTCTCTCCTCCACCCCCACACTTCACCTCGAAATGTGTTTTTTTTTTTTTATTGACTGTACACTCACCTGACGGTATAAAGTGTACACTGGGGGGCATCAGGCCGCCCCTGGAAACCTAGACCCCAATGGGAGAAGGGGAACACGAACTGTGAGGATGGAGAGAGTAAAGGCTGTCGGGAATGGGGTGGGGATGGGGTGAAGGAGATTAATTTACAATAAAGTGACGTCGACAGTCATCGCCAACCGCAGTAAAACACCGAAGCGGAACGAGCAGGATGTTATCGAACATTTACATAAACAGAGCATTGCTACAGAAAATAACTAAAACACATCAGTCTAGTTGGTGTTGTATGTATCTTAACACTAAACACAGTTGGCAACATTTTTGTTGCTTGTCGACTTTTTATGGGCTTTATGACATAACCTGTCCTGCTACTGCCATCCTTTTTCAGAAACAACTTACTCAATTGTCCTAGACAGATAGTAACGAACTATACACTTATATGATATGAGTCTACACTATTAAAATTACCGTGTTTCAATACATTCCTGCCTAGATAAAGACTATGTTGGTTGAATAGAGGGCCACTCAGAAGTATATAAGTTTCCTTTTGTAGTTTTCGCTTTGTTTATAAATTGCTCATCCAGTAATTTTCAAGTACTTACATCAACACACACTCCTCCCTCTTTCTCTACTCTATAATATCTTCTTGAATTGTCACAAAACATGCCAGTGGGAAAATCCTACACTAAGTTCAGAATATGCATGTCGAGATGGAGATAACATTTTCAACTTCTAATCCAAATACACAGATGTTTTAATAAGCAAGTGTCCTTTCTGCCTGACTGCTCGTTTCAAGGTCCAGTCGAGTGCAATACTAGATACTATTTCCTGAATTTATTATTCCACTTCTGTTATCGTTCATTCATCACCATGCTCTAAAAGCACTGACATCAGGACTGTATATCGATACACTTGTTGTCAAGGTTACAGCCAGTGGGAGAGCTGTGACCATATGTTAATAAGAGGCAACTGTGGACACACATGAGATCACGAATTCGACCTTTTGAACATGGGGATGGATGTCCGTGGGTGCATCTCGAGAACGGAGTTAACAGCGTTCCCAGATTTGAAGGACAATTTTATACATTGCACCGAGATTTACCCAGTCATTAGTAACAGAAAATTTGCACCTACTAGACCTTTAAATAGTCTCAAATACACATGCAATGAGAAATAGCGTGTGTAGATGAGCATCATGTAGATACACAGAGACAGGGATTCAGAGGGTGAGGTGGAAGTGCACAGGAATAAAACACTTGTCAGTGAAGACCATCTGCTTCAAACCCGCTATCCCGAGTTTCATATCGAGAAAGGAGGACAACGACACTAAAAGAAAAAAAAGTTAATTCCGTTTAGTTTTCAATCTCACGGCATCATCCTAAACTTAGCCCAGCGTTGGCAACAAAATCGATCCTTCGAGAAGCCGACATTAAAAACTTTGATGGAATCCGACTGATACAGTTACTGTTGCAGGACAGACACAATTTCAAGCTTTTTACTTAAAAAATTGGAGAGCTTGTGTGTGTTATTGGGGATATGTCTGTGTACATGTTTTAACTTGACACACTGGCTTAGGGTTACGACTTGATTGAGGTTTGATCGTCGTCAACATCGTTGTAGTTCGCGCATGCGTAGAACTTGTTTTTGCCTGCAGGACAGATATACTTACTGGTGCCGGACTTGTATCTAGAAATATATTCACTGATCTTACTCATCACTTGATTACCTTACTAAACGTCGATCTGGAAGAGAGGAGCGACTGAGTGAAACAGCGAAAAAATTGTGGAAAAGAGAGAGCTTCCGGTTTGTCAACAGTCATACACATGGAGCACGATCCTCACCTGTTCTCAGAAAGATGGCGGTAGCAAACTGACCCAAGGCGATGGTAGCGAAGACACCACCAAAGGCGCCCAAAGTTCTTCGAATGTCAACGGGTTTCTCCGCTTTTGTTCGTCCGACAGGTTGTCGTAGCTCTCCTGAGACCTGCTGATGAAGGCGAAGAGCCGGGCCCGGAGGAGCGTCCATTTAGCAGAGGTGTCGTCTGCTTCACCGACGGATTTTCGATCGGGAGCTCGAAGCTTTCAATGTGGACATAACGATTTTCAATATCCTCGGGACTGTCATCGGTGTTGTTCTCCGTACTACGACGAAGGTCCATGGAATTGTAATTCAGATGGGGCATCATCTTGACAGGTCTGATGTCGGATCTCAAAAATCCGCTCAAGATAACTGAAGTGCTTCGGAGGTTTCAGTCAATCTGAAAGTAATACTGTAATTTTTTCTGGAGACAATGCACTGTTCGATGTTAGAAGATAGTTTATTGTTTTACCAAAGTCAGCAGACGGCCTTTGTCTAGAATCGAGTTGTTAATCTTCTCTCGATCGTGATATACACTGTTGTAAAATCCCGACAAGAAGTGTATCTATACGCAAATCAATGATCACTCTCAATTTCAAGAAGAAGAATTCCTTCGTGGTCCTTCCAGATTGAGAGACCTGCAGGTTGAAACACCAACAAAGAAAATGACTAATGTGGTAATACGAGACAAAAATGGTAGAGAAAATATCTTCTTATCCATTGAACTAAGATAACAGATAATAACTGTGCGTATGTGCTCTAATTTATCTCCACTTACTGACCTCTATAAAAATGTGACTAATTTCTCCACCACATGTTGCACATGAAAGATTGTATTTAACGCCTTTGCATCACTACGACCTGTTCATCGTTATGACTACCGGGGTCACTGCACATTTAATAATGACTACAGTCACTTCACCTACCATATCAAGACAATTTTCTTCATCAAAGAATGACATTATAAGTTTGACAGTTAATCTGTGCACACCAGTCGTCTTCCGAAGTGTCGTTAATGTTACATATGTAAAAATGTCACAGTCTGTACAACAAGGTCAGCCAATCATCTGTCTGGTCAGACGATGAACCTCACGTATAGACTGGGGTATGTGTAACTGCATTTGTACCATTGTAAAGGTAAGCTGTGGTTGTTGTTTTTTTTAGACTGGACTAAATTTCATCACCTTTGACAACAAGGGAGAGGTGGAGGGGTGTCTAGAGTTCACTGCCAAACCTGAGTGCTGAACCGATACACTTGTCAGCTCTCCAAAGCCAGAAAGTACCGAAAAAAAAGCTCGCCATCCATAAAGGACAAATCACTTTTCGTCACCGAGGTTTCAAAAACGCGCACACGTTTGCGAGGTGAATAAGATTAATGAAAACACACCTGACAGGTCATTGCTGGAGGGGAAATAGAAATGACACAGCTGCAGCTTACACCCACATAGCAACATCCATTTCTGTACATCGAAGGCTTTCGTCAGCAGATTTATCTTCATCGTACTCGTCGTTTTTAATCGCCTTTATCATCACATTTTATTGCTTCTTATTTAATCTTTCGTTTAGACGAAATCAAATATCTTTTGATATCTGCAAAGGGTTGTGTAGAGGACAGGTCATCAAGGGGTTAACTAGTTACTGGTCACATTCTTCTACCGGTACTTGCTTGATCTCGCAACATCCTAGTAAGGAAGCAGGTTAATTAATAATGGCTTGAGGAAGGTCTCTGATTCATATGTCTGGAATCGTGGTTTGAAACACGGATTCTACATCCTTGAACGGAAATTCCTTTGAAAAGAATCATTTCTGGCTAAAGCGCTGTAAAGAACCTCAACAATTATTTAATTAGAAATCTATTTTTAGGTCTGAGTAACAGACACCAACAGTAAGGTAGTGGAGAAACTGGAGAACCACAGACGGGGTCAGAGGGCTAATGACGTCAAGACAGACACTGGAGAAGCGGGGTTGGGCGAGGGAGCAAAGAGGGTGGGGTGTGAAGGTGCACGTGATCGCAGCGTGTCACGCAGATTACAGTTAACCACTGTAAACAAGCATCATGAGAGCTGTGTAGTGACATACAGAAACACTTCACCTTCTACTTCATTATCTCACGATCGCTAAATGAAACAATGACTTGACGAACTCTCTGGTTAAACAACATCTTACCAGAACGAAGTATATATATATATCCTTAGCATTACCTTTCTCGTAGTTCCTGTAAACAAATATACACCACACAGCAGACTTAGAAATTCTTTCGTTCTTTTTATTCCTCCTTGGCTCTGCTTCCTAAGCCTGAAAACTGTCCAAGGGACTTCACTCGCACTGCATTCCACAAGTGATAACGATAATGAGCATCAGCCAAGTCCAACAACTTGCATGTTGTGTGTGTGTGAAAGGGCATCGATGAGCAACCGCCAATGTGTACCTCTGTTATCAATCACACGATGGACTTTGCTGACTTTTTTTTTCTCTCTTCTTCCTCTGATGCGGAAGCTGCTGCAGTGAAGGTGGCAGAGTGAGTCACGGCACCTTTCCTCTATACGATGGTTGGCGCATTTTCTGATGATGGCGAAGAAAGAGTGTGGAGGCGGTGGAGGAAACTGCAGTGTCTGCGGCTGCGAGTGATGCAGTCTGTCAGCAGCAGCAGCAGCAGCTACAAGTACCACAGTCACTGCAGCCTTGCGCACAGCTGACGGTGTTGCTGCTGGCCACAACCGTTGGCAGCAATACAAACGATCGAGACACGGGATTCCTGGGTCTGCAAGCCAGAAACAATGAATGGGAGAGGCTGAAACAGGTTTCCTGCAGGTCCTTTGAAAATAAACTAATAATAATAAGAATCAGCGGAACAATAGCATCGCCGAAACTGCGCCTGTCGTCGAGAAGAAGAGAGTCAACACGTGTCTCAACCAGGTTAGAGAGAGGGGGGTATTCCCGATCCCCCACCCTCTCCTACACACACACACGCTTGTTGCAATGGCTTCTGTGTGAAGGTCGCAGTGTCGATCGCCACTGTCAAGCTGACCTCTGGCCTCCCCGCGGGGTCATGGACACAGCAGTGGGTTAGGGTGGTGCCGGTGGCTGGTGTAGTACCCAGGAAGATCGAAGCCCGACCCTGCTGATTCCCACGTCTTGTCATGTCTTGTTGCGGTCGTAGCTGCTTGTCAGTAGAAGTTGTAGGCTGATGTGATGTCTCTGAGCAAGGGATGCGGAGGTAGGGGGTGATGGGTGGTTGATGCATCACGCAAGAGACAGGCGTTGAGAGTTCGGCTTCCGATTGGGGAAACCCAGGTTCGGCCAGGAGGCTGTAGCCTGCAGCACGCGGCACACCGGCTCTCGCCAAGTCCTCAGCTCCACAACAGTTCTTTCATTTCAAAGATGGACGGTTCCTGGTCATGTCATCCTGTGTCCTGAGAGGCCGAGACGGCCGACACCTTAGGACAGGGTGGGGACGGAAACAGCAGTGGTTGTGGTGGTGATGATAGTGGGAGCTATGTCGTACAGTTAAAGGGAAAATATAAGCTAATGTACAAACCAAAATTCCAATAATTAAAGCATTGAGGTCTGCATGAATTTAAAATCTTCAAGGAATTTCTAAAATAAAATTAACCTACTCAGGACCACCCAACAGTAGGTATAGTTCTCTACAGAACAGTTAGGTTGGTGTCTTTACTGGTTGACAGTTCCATAAAGTACAAAGTTGGTGACCTTATTGGTTCATACCTCTATGCAGTACAATGCTGGAGACATTTGGTTCGTTGGTATAACCGCCACTTCGTGAAGCTGTTTACAGACTCGTTTTGTCTCAATGGAGTGTCAGTGCTCGGCTCTTCTGAACAAATACATCGACTTCGCTCAGTAGTTTGCAGAGCCCCTGTCAGTTCTTTATTCCTGCTTCTCTTGAAGTGTCATTCGGTACTTCCTAGTCTCTGCAGTCCTTGTGTCATTCAACGGTTGTAAATTCGTCATTCAATTGTTTATTTATTTTTATTTTTTTTTTTACATCCGTTGTGCTATTGGTGGTTCGATCGTACTTTTGTCCAGCCCGTGTGTTATTTACCGGATGTAGTTCTCTACAATCTGTGTATCGTAGTTCAACGAGAATCAATGGCTTATAGTTCTCTACATCTCATATATCATTCACTTGATGGTAGTTCTCTACTGCCTGTATGTCATTTAGGTGAATATTCTGCGCATCCTTGGACTGATCACCCTTCACGCTTCGGGACTGGGCATTCGAAGGTTATGCATAAAATTATCATTAAGTGTTCAACAATTGCGTGAAAAATTTGGTCCAAACCCTATTTTGGTATCATCAGTCACATGCCTCTTCAACACGAACAGTCGCCAGAGATGCAGAGACTTTAAATTTCAGTGTCGATTGGTCTCCAAAATCAACTTAAAAAGAACTGCAGCGTAAACAATCCAGGCAAACTTGCTACCAGTCCATCATATACGATAAAGATAAATACAGGCGCAGAAATAGTAAATTTCAGTATTGCTCAGAATACACTTTACAGATGTAATTTTCTTTTTCTTAGTACTGTTTGCCCCCACAACCACACCACGCCAGCGGATCCAGTTCTGGATGTCCTCCTTCAGTTGGGTCCATGTCATCCTGGCTGTCTCCGCCTCGTTGTGGACCGATCCACCCTCCGTCTGTCTGGGTCTCCCAAGTCTGCACTTCCCAAGTGATTTTCCCTGAGGATATTTTTCTTCTCTTGAGTATAATTTAATATCATATTAGATATTAAATATGATAGGACTGCCTGCAGCAGAAATGTCTGCCTGACGTCATCTGAAACTTTTAAAAGAAACCAGCTTAGGTTTTATTCAGTGGATATAGTTCTCACCAGCACCTCTGCACCTGTCATTCAATGGTTGATAGCTTTCAACGTGTGACATTCAGTGGTTATTATTCTCTACAGCCCATGTGTCATTCATCGGTTCATTGTTTTCAGTAGTTGTAGTTCACTACACTAGAAAGATCAGCTGCAGGGGTAAGGTCACCAGTATCATCTGAAATGTTAGAAAACTAGCGAGGTCTGAAATGTAGGAAAGACTGCACTGTTCTACAAGAAACTAAGAGTTGCGGCACAGCTGTTGTCTCAGACCATGACCTCTGACCAGCATCACACACAACATTGCTGCTGAGTTTAGCATATTTCACGGTTGGAGGATGATGCCATTAGTCATACACCAACTGTAATTATTGGGTGCGTTGCTTTCACACGGTTTCACACGGTCAAGGAAAAGTCAAGAGAGATAGGGGTTCAAGAACTAGTCTGACAGTTTTTCCCCCGATAAAAAATCTTCGTCTTACTTTCTTTGATAATCTTTGTCTGCACCTTCAACGAAATTAACTCATATCTTATTTAACTGTCGAAGATTGAACACGTGCTTTCCATATCTTTGGACACAGAACTGCGCCAGTCAGACAGAAGGTCTTAACTGTTGCTGGTTATTCGATCTCGATTGGCAAACATTTAATATCCACTGCAGTTATTCATTTTGTTCAGTAGCACATTTGCATGATCATCACGTGCGAAACATTAATCGACAATCCTGTTTAGCAGTGTCAAGACATCCGATAGCACACAAATGCATAGAATCAACATCCGATAGCACACAAATGCATAGAATCAACATCCGATAGCACACAAATGCATAGAATCAATCATCATTTTCAAGAAGCAAAACCAGTCCTTAAGTGAAAGAAATGCGATGCGAGTGTCTTCTTACCCATCTTCTCATATGTTCCAAATTGTACCCGTCCTTTGCCACGACTAAAGCCCGCTTGTCTCGAGTGAAGACATCAGATATCATCTTACTTCAACTTGGTTTTGATTTCAATAACAGAAAACTTGCTTCTTGTGGTGGAGAAGAATGAGAATAGTTATTTTCGCTGTATCCGGTTACAGTTGGATAGTTGCTATGTAGAATGGAACCTTCCACCAGCACTTACACTCTGTGAACACTATTTTATTTTCTCACTAAAACAATTACAAAAAGGCTAGTTCTTGAGAGAGCTGGGGACTAGATGATCAGCTGTTCTCCGACAATAGTACTCCTACAGCTTATAGTCAAGGAACAGATGATGATGATAATGGAAATGATGACGATTTATGATAATAATGACAATGGTGATAAAATAAAATAATTCTTGACTGACTTTTTCAGTTCTGCAAATACTTAGAAACCACCATGTTAGTTCTTAACTTTCCACTGGCATACCCGCCGAAAACTGGGTGGACGCAGGTTTATGAAACGTCTTATGCTGCTCAACGAAATAAAGAGCAAAGAAAAGCAGTAGTGTGCTGAGACAATCATCAACTTGACCAGATTCACACGGAACCTGTCCTATCTTATCCAGTCGTTCAAAAGCTTCCCTACAAGCCAACCCCTTTATCATTTCATCGCTGTTGGAGAGTTGGGAGGAGGGGTGGTGGTGGTGGTGAAATCTTCAAATAAAGATTTGTTTTAGTTACGACCGAAATTCAGTTTATTATTGTCACTAACCATCATTTTCATTCGACAAAATCGTATTTTATGAGGCCGGTTTCTAAGTCTGACATTTCAGACAGGGGAGGTCAGTGATATGTTGAGTCAGTCTGCCTCTACCTGTTCTCACCTGTACTATAGTGTGTGCATGACTACAGGTGAACTGAGGTCACTACACAGTTCTATTTAAAGAAGACGGAAATGTACACAAAGCTTGAAAACATATGTTTAAAAGAACATGTAATTTTTTTTTATCACTCGCTCCGCTTGTAAATCTGTGTTTCACATGTTTACACGTTTGACTGGATATATATGTATAAATCTGTATAATGTCTTAGACAGTTTTGTCTAGGGATGTCTATGCGTCTTTCAAGATGGTGTCTGTGTAGCCGATTGTCTCGAGAGAGAGAAGAAGGTCGAGTCTTTCTTTGCGGAATGTGTCCTTCTGGTCTGTTTGTCGGTACACACGTGTGACATTCTGTCTCTTCCGTTTCATTCTTTCTTTTAACCTCTTAAGCATCAAGAAGTAACAATGAAGTAACAACAGCTACATCCTACAAATGAGAGATCAACCATCTAAAGTACACACTGACGAGCTGAATGTGGCATTATTAAAATGGAGAAGGTTGAAAGACTGTTGTCATTACCTGTAATGGGATGTCTCCTCCGTGCAGGGGGCGAAACAAATGTGTTAACACCGAAGTCTGAACGTTGACCTCGCCCGGGCAATGCGTCATCTACGACCGTTGACGGTAGTCCGGCCTGAAGTAAGGTTTTCACAGCCTGGCTTTTTGTCCAACTGTTCAACTAATGAAGACTGGATGGTGAGGGGGGCGGTGGGTATAGGGATGGGGTGACCGTTGTCGCAGGCTATTTCTCTACCTGTAAACCTAAATCCAGGATGCGTTGCAACTTGGTGTCACATTCCCTCGAACAAATCACCTGTAAATTTTAAATGATGAACACATCCTATTCGCGCTTTTTATGAAGAGATACGAAGACACAGATGTAGTCCACCTCGAGACGGTACTTAAAACCGGCACACGCACAGAGGGATAAGCTTACATCATTTCATGCTCCATCCTCATCATAAACTATAAATAGCTAGTACTGCCACATCTTCACATATCTTAAAAAAAAAAAACTAACCCTGGGGTGTTACATTTTATAACCCACACGAAAGAAGCGCTTGTTTAACTGCACAGTACTTTTGAGGTTCAAAAATACGATGACAATGGAAATATTCAGAAGAGAGGACATATGGTATGATTGCTCGCAGCGAAATGTAAAACTCAGTCCTTTCAGTGTCATACCTCTTTCCCATGTTTATATATCTGCCATTGAGTCCTTGCACTCAAATCCATGGTCTACAAGACACAGTGACACTCAAGTACTAACTCATGTCGAGGCATTAAAATCATCACTCAAGCAAACAGACATTCCGAACCAAACTCACATTAAATCCAATGCACGGTCAGAAAAGATGGCAATGACAGTTCATATGGCGGCTGATAGAATATACACTGTGCTCTGAAGTTTCCAGATGCTCATCTGTCACATGTGCTCTGAATCAGCAAACCAGTTGACAAAAAATACGAAACGATATAAACAGAAATTAATACTTCAAAGCCCTTGATGTGTTGTGAAAATAAATATTAATACTGTATTGTTAGCAGACGATAAAATACTACTAGGGTGTCCATAGTGAAGAAAACTGAGCAGAGCTTTATTACGAAAACACTGCAAAAAGAAAACATTTTCCTTCACGATATGTGCAAAACTCGACACGTGTTTGTTTATCCAACACTTGGCACTTGTGTAAACAGGTCGCTTGTTGGAGCTTTCAGTCGACTTCCACATATAGTTCACGATATTTCTGGAACTAGGCCAGTATCTTGCTTTCTCTGTCGGACCAAAGAATGAAGGGGTTATTAGCGGTGATGGAAACGGAAAAGTCGTTGGTTTACAGCGATAAAGGCCACGAAAGGAAGGAACGCCGAACGGAAACTGTTACAAGGAGTCAATGGCAGACGTTTACGTCACCGCTGTACTAAGGTCATCGAGGTCGAGTGGGGGTACTCTCCTGCGCATGATCGAGGAACTGTTAACTGGAGATGTCTCGCCTGTTCGTTGTCAGTACCGGGGGTCAGGTTAATTATCGGGAACATAGTGACACCCAGACTCTGCCAGCGGCGATATACCGACACCGGTACTTAGATGTCTGGTGGTCTGACACATCCACACATCAACCGTCATCTAGAGAACTGACTAACCTTTAACTTGTCCACAGATAACAGCTTCATTACCAGTTTCACTAACCCAAACCAACAGTTACAGAGAATTAGAGGTTTGTACATAGAATCTGTGAGATGTACGGCCACTGAGTACTAAAGTCACATTTGGTCCGTTGAACCAGTCACTGACTGTCACTGGCAGTCAGTAGCGTTTGCTTACACCAACCTTAGCACAGGACCAGTTTTTGTCCCCCATGCAGATAAGATTTGTGGTTGGTGGGCCTCTGACCCGACACCCCTTTGCCTCCGAACACATAAAATTTTACCGTTTTATACTTCTTGCCATGTGTTCATGTGTCGCCAATATTGCATTTGGTTCTGTTTTATGAAAGCTTTTATGTTTCAACTCTCACTCGCTGCATGACTTCTCTCTTTCTCTCGATCACTGTTCTTCCCCACCCCCTTTATCACATTAAAACCAGTATACAGTTTTCTCAACACACACATACACAACACGCTCTCTCTCTCACACACACACACACGAAATTGAAAAAAAGGAGTACCCCGCTTTAATAAAAATTTTTAGTGCCCCTGTTATTTATTTATACATCATATGCAGACTTCAACAAAAGACTATATTTAGCAAATACCATCAATGTTAAGACAGAATTTAATGAGCTCAATTCCAGACGTGACATCGGACATGAACAACAAGCACTGCACCCCTTAATCACCATTCGACTTCTTTCAACCAACATCAAGCCTTTCATCGATCTCCTCTGTCTGTTGTTCCTCCCACGCCTTGTCTTCTTATTAGTCACAGCCACTCAGACCTTCTGTTCTTTGTGCGCCATTATTCGATGCTTTGGTTTCAGCCTGGGGCAAAACTCATCTCGAGAGAGCAGCTTTCCTTCTACTCGGGGGGATGCAGCTTCTTCCTCCATGCTGCGCGTGCTGGCAGATGCCGTGATGGCGGTGTGTGCTGCTCTGCTTTCTGCTGGCATGCGACCGGTGTGTTGGGTGTAATGTGATGTCTGTTTTGTGTAAGATGATATGTTCCATGTAATCCATCGTCTGTTTTGTGTCAGCCGGAGGCTATATTTTCTTATTTCCTTTTGGTTGATGTCTGCTTCGTGTCAGCCGGTGGTTGTTTTGTGTCAATGTCTGCTTCGGGATGTACTTAGTAACCAGATGAATTAAAAAAAATTAATTAAAATTAAAAATTAAAAATTTCTTAGGTGTGTTGCTGTCTTAGTCATCCACAAGATCATGCGATCAAACTCATTTTTAAATGTTTCTTGAAAGGTAAAGTATGAAAAAATTATTAAGACGTAAAACCGGTATTGGGTCGTACCAGCATTGTCAGAGGTTGACATTTGCGATGGTTCACATCTCCTTCTGTCAATCTGCTGTTATCCTCCAGTTCTGTCTGCGTTTTTTTTTTCTCTCAGTTTGTCATTTTAAAACAAGTCTCCTGTCATCAGTCTGCTTGCTGGTTCCAAGGGACAGAACTATCCAATGTGAGACTCAGGTAGTGAAGAGTCGTGCCCCTTACACTCAGGCCATTTCGTCAAGCCTGTCTTTCTTATTCTGTCTGCTAGTATTTCTCTTGCTGTTTACAGATATTTCTCAAATGTTGTTGTAGGAAAGCACATAATAAGTTGAGGTTTGGAATGTGCACTACTACCGCCAGAAAAATGATGCAACTCCTATCTCATCAACTTGCTCTCGATGCAAGCATGAGATTGAAGATGAGGTACACGTGTTGTTAGACTGTGCTGTCTATGACAGAGATCGATCCTCAGTGGATGTGTTAATATCTACGAACAATTTTGTTCAGAACACCGATGGGGTCACGCGAATCTTTTAAATAACTCTGAAGAAACCACAAAGCAGATTTCTAGATATCTGTATTATTTATCAAAATAGAAATGATTAATATGGGCAAGTGGAAATGTTAACATGAGAGTGAATTGAAATTATAATTTAATACCAACGTTTCTTTATACATAGTTTCCCCTTTGAAACAAACCAAAAAAGCTTCTCAAAAAAGAAGTGAAAGTCACACACACAAGCACACAAAAAAGGGAAGGAGAGAGAGAGAAGAGGAGGTATTTATTGGCATACTGACCGGCTCTGAGGAAAAGCAGATTTCCAAACTGTCCCAAAGCGATGGGGGCAACGACACCTGCGTAGGTGCTGAGTCGCCTCAAAGAACTGGTTCCGTGGTCCTTGTGGTAACCCTTGTCTCGTACCCCACACACGGTAACACCAGGGCCTCCCACACCCGTCGGTGCACGGGTAACCACGACTTTTCCCGCATCACCGACGACTCTTCTTGTTCGAGCCGAAAACTTGCCAGGTGAATGAGAGACCCTTCCGACAGTTCATCAGACATCTCCACCTCACTCTGATCGTGAGCTGAGTTACAGTTATCCATCGACTGATAGGTTTGCTTCCTACTCATTGTTTTTTTGTTGATGTTAATCCAGCCTTTAACCGTCGTCAGACCCACTGGTGATGGTAGTAACACCACTGAGACAAACCCAAACCTGCTGTACAGGATATAGATTTTGTCAACAACTTTCACCATCTGTTGCCGACATATTTGGACAACGTGGTACACACTTTGACATGGCTTCTGAGCGAAATGGATGATTTTGCATTACCTGAGTAACCTGACCAGGAGTTTGAATATACACATTGCTTGATGTTCGTTTATTGGCCTACTCTACCCCTGACACTGACAGTAGGGGCAACTGCTTTGTTCTCTTTAGAATTTCTAATGATCGATACTGCCCGAGTAAAAAGTTATCGCGGAAACGGGACTTTGGTGACACCTGCGGGTGGATAATTGAGAATAACGTGAATTATTTTTACCTGTGGGGTGACCTGAATGTTGTATTAGATAGTTCATAAATATTTTAAATAGGCAATGCCCTTGTTTCAGTAGACAGTACAGATGCCATAAAAGTCAAAGTGATTAGCAACGTGGGTAGGTAGGCTTCTGCATTGCACTGCACAAAAATCTGCTGAAACAGCAAAATTCTTTTCAATGGCAGAGACACATTTGATTTTACTACCATCTGTTATCGTAAAAGGTAGAATCCGTAGAATCACCACAGAACAAGAACAAACAAATGATCATGCAAATAGACTAAACTTCAGCATGTACACTGCAACCATTTACACCAGGTGGGGGGGGGGGGAACTTTTTTCTACCAAGGGCCATTTGATATTTGTAACATTATCCGAGGGCTATAAAATTTATCTGTAAAAATCAATAAAAATTATCCTGCTCTATTTGGTGAAGTTGTAGTTTCGCCACATTGTGTTAACACTTTTTCATCATGAAAATCGCATCCTGTTGTTCCCCGAGTCCCCACAATCCACTTTTTCGAAATTAGTTGCACTTACAAAGTATCTACACAGAGACATGCTTAAACAAATAAATTCATAAATCATAAATTTTTACCAGCAAAAGCTTTTTCATTCACTCATCCTTTGGAAATACATGAAAGAATGTCAGACATTTGGAGGTTTGTACTGTACACAACAATATGGATATTTTTTTGTGTATTTGACTAAGAAAGTTACGCGATTCAAAAGCCGGCATCGAACCAGAAGTCGTCTACCCTGGACTTAGGATGAGGGTCACATGCTTGCATAATTCTCCCAAATCGTTCACACATATATATATATATGTATTGCTATTAAAAAAATATATATATAGAGAGAGAGATACTGAAATCTGCGGCTGCCTTGGCGGGCCCGATGTTCCCCATCCCTGTTCCCACACACACGGAGGAGAGCTGAGTAAGATGTCGCTGCGTTGACGTCGTCGGACTGAGGTGCAAGTCGTCGTCGGGATGAGCGACAGGGCTCGACAGAAAAGAGATGGACGACCGGTGGTTGTCTTCACGAGAATGCCTTGTTCACCGGCGCTCCCCGACACATCGCTGTCGGCTATTTCTCAGGCAAGGAGCGTAACCCTGTTATATACTGTACTACAGTCTTGCCGGTTGTTCGCCCCTGTCCTTCTCACACAGACATCCAATACAAGGGAGGTAGTTGTACACCACGATCAGAAACGATATGTGTCAATAAAATGTGAAGGTAAGTATTCGGATTATCATTTGTCTGAGATTGCCTACTAAGCATTGACCTTAAGCCAAGCGTTTTCTTTGCTAAATTATTCTACCAAACAAAACTACACCTAAACCCTAAGTCCAAGCCCAATCCCAAATCCAACGCTAATCACACTTATCGAGTTAACAAGTTAAAAAAAAAAAACCACACACACACACACGCGCACACGCGCAGATTAACACATACACAAACACAATATAAGAAGAAAATAAAAATAAAAAATAAAAATGTGCATACAAAAATAAGATAAAAAAAATCGAAGGAAATCTAACCATAACTTGTAGCCGTTCGCCTTACCCTCCACAACACACAGCTTGTGGCGAATCAACCACCAGTTAATCTATTTGAAGTATTGCAGTTTAATTGCTGGCCACAATAAAATTAAACTAAAAGATAGTTTGCGCAGGAGTGGCAGACTTGTGTACCAGTCGATTCCTGGATATAACCAATATAACCAACCTTGGTCAGGCGATATCAGTAAGGAATGAACTATTTTAAGGGAAGTAACCGAATAAGAACGTTGAAGGAGGTTCCTTCCCTTTACCTGCGTTTTGCATATTCCACTTAAAGTTTGTCAAACGGAATAGTAGAACACCAAAAACTTCTATGAATGTTCGCGTGTGGATCTCAAAGTGTCCCTACGAAATTAATAGTATTTTTTTCTGTGAATTTGAGCGGTAAATCGGAAATTCATAAAACTGGATGACAGTGACAATGAAGCTCAGCGATGAGATTAAAATATAAGATGAATTCTTTAAAGTTACACTCCATGTGCCATGCAAGGATAAATGTACAAAACTAGCAAACATAACAGAAAGATAACACAGAAAGAAAACACAGAAAAAGAAAGACAAATCTGAATCCGGGGGAAAAAAATGCTTGGTAGAATTACACGATAATCGGACTCACATCGGTCTCGTCAATCTAAAAATATTTTACTTCTCCTTGAAGGTCCCCGTGACGAGAGGCCGCGTAAAATAGAAGAACATTCGAGATTCTATATTAAGGTCTAGCAGGATGTGGGACCCACAATAATCAATACACATCGATCCGGACTCCTTCTTTTCGCCATGTCTTTCAAGTGGGCTTTCTGAGGCTGAGCCTTTATCAAGAGATAAAGACTGTAATTACACAGCATCGTCCTTGCTGCTAGCGGGGCTTCTCTCTCCATGTCTTCTCGTT
Organism: Pomacea canaliculata; assembly: GCF_003073045.1. Classification (NCBI taxonomy): domain Eukaryota; kingdom Metazoa; phylum Mollusca; class Gastropoda; order Architaenioglossa; family Ampullariidae; genus Pomacea; species Pomacea canaliculata. Next base: position 5,540,824 of record NC_037591.1, read on the forward strand.
CTCTCTCCTATCTTCTCGTTCTCTCTCCATCTTCTCGTTCTCTCTCTGTGTGTGTGCGCGCGCGTGCGCATGATTGCAATTAATTTACTCTGTATTTGACCAAGTTTGTCGATCATAGAAAAAGGTTCGAACGAATATCTCAAATTTAAACATTCTAGGTCTCTCTCTCCCCCTACACACACATGTGGGCAAAGTTCCTCAGCCTTAAATGTTGAGTGTCTAATAAATGTAAAAAAAATTATTTCATTCAAGTCATGTTGGTATTTTTTCACGAGAGCCGCACACAACACAAAATCTTTCGTAAATGACAGAAGTCCTATCGTCTGCAGAAAAGGAAAGCAACAGAAATTTTTTTTTCAAGTTCAGTAAATAAACTGAAATCAATCAAATCTGTTAAACAAAAAAGCACTGTGAAGCTTCGTACTTCATTACTCCAGGGCAACAGGTGCACCACCAGTGCAAAAAGATGTATTCATTAGTCAGGGGCAACAGGTGTGTCACAAACACACAAAAGAGGAATAAGAGGAAAATACGAAAGGACAAAATACTTTTCTGGTAAAAGCTAGACAGAAATTCTAATTTTTTTCATAGTCACCTGCTCCCTGTCTCTAAAGATTTGTCTGGGTCATCGAGATGAAGAAGTCTGCAAGTGTCTAGGGCGGCACAGTCACTCCACTTCCGGGAACACAAAGGTCAACTCAGCTGTGATGTTTTCATCAATTCCCAACTTTTCTTTTTGCTGCGGAACAGCTCTATATTTTCATTTACATGGATTCTGAGTTTTGCAGTTCTTCATAAAACTTCAGTTTGTTAAGAAGGCTGAGATTTTGAGGCTAAAAATGACAGATTCAGGGTTTAAAGCACGAACAGTAGAAATATCTGTAGACGCCATTCATTTTTTTCAGACCAGATTTCTTGGTCTTCTACAATGGACAGAATGTGCATATAAGATGAATAAAGACAACGGTCCTGTCCAGTAGTCCTGTCCTCACAAATGTCAAATCTTTGAGATACATTTACCGTTCTTTAGGAGTGGCTAATAGCGATCTTCAACAGATACACGGCTAGAAAATTCTTGTAATGTTGTTACATGATTGCCTGGAACAATCCCCTGCTTTCCATTATAGACCGTGGTAGTCATTGTCAGACAAGAATGGAATAAGTGAGAGAATGGCTAACTTTTTCGACTGGTATTGAAAACTCTTTTGGAGTCCAGTCCAAACTTCGACCGCTCATGCTTCGCTTTGAACTTTGTCCAGCCGCCATGTCGTGCGGACAAACACTACCCTCAGTGATTGAAGAGCTCCGGCATGGGGAGGCTATTGACTCAGCTGACAAGGCAAACAAAAGGGGGAATAATTGGAGTCATTTATTGGCATTTAGGCCGCAGGATTATTGACGACTCGAGTCCAGGAATCGACTTGAATTCCCTGCCGGACTTGCTCCTTCAAACGATGTCCGTCCAATCTCCTGTTTGGGATTCTGAGCGGTGTCTCCTTGCTTGGTGTGTACACAGCTTCTAACGGCACGTGCAGTTGGCAAGTCGGAAAAGGTCATACTACACGTCTGATTCTGTGAGAGGTTTTGCTACATATCTCACCAGACTTGATGGTCTCTTTGCAACTGCATTTCCTCTTCCTTTTAGAGTAACTAATCTGATTATGATATTAACATTTCTAGACATGCCGAGGGCTTTAGTCTGGCTTTCTCTTTTACTAAGTCATTATTTTTTGTTAAATAGCTTTTGCTGAAAAAAACCCCACATACTAATAATTTTTGACAGGTTTCATCAGTGTACAAGTCTACTATTTCCACTTTTTGTAATTGGCTTGAGAGTAACTAGCTTTCCACTGGCTCAAGAACGATGGTTCTTCTAGAAAACAAACATAACCAACCAACCAACCAGCCAGCCAGCCAGCCAGCCAACCAACCAACCAACCAACCAACCAACCAACCAACCAACCAACCAACCAACCAACCAACCAACCAACCAACCAACCAAACAAACAAACAAACAAACAAACAAACGAACGAGTATCTCCATCTCACATTTTTAATACAGAGATTTCGCCAATACATTTTCGTTTCATGTATTGTTAAGTCAGGTTTCCACAAGACTATCGCCAGTGTGTCTATGCAGTCCGATAGACAAACATAGGCAAAACTGTTTGTCTTGGGGTGACTGATCTTCCCTCATTAAGGCTAGCACTTTGCCTTAGATGTTTGCTTGCCCTTAGAAAGTCTCTGCCCCTAAGGCTTCTCTGTGTCTCGATTGCGATACCAGCGGAAATGAGCATCAGTCATAAGTTTGTTTTGCTTTTCTTCACTTTCAGGAACCAATTTCTAGTCATTTGGAGAAAATAGTTTTTTCAACTCGTCGATATTCTGACACACATTGAAAACAATCTTCATGTCGGGGAAGAACAAGGGCAGAATGTTTCCGTTCAGGCAAGCTTTCTTGTACCTGTATATGTGTGGGAGAGCATCTATGGAAGTGCTTATGTCTCTCTCTTTTTCATTTTTCTAGTTATCCTGATTTTTTGAACATTTGAAAATAAATATTTCAAACTGCTGTGTAAGTGCTTCAAGAGTTGTTCCCTGTCTTTTTGGACAATCTTTCAATTACGCAGAGTAAGTGATACAGTAAATATTGTCTACTATTACCCAGACTTCCATATTGTCGAAAGGTTGAAAGTCAAACGAAAAAGCAGATGACAGGCCGGGGATCGGGGCAGAGGATGGGAGAGGTTAGCCGAGCTTGTTAACGGTCTCTTTCCGCTTGGACATGGCAACCGTCAGGTTCCTGTTTGTTTTAAAACTTACTGTACAGGTCCTCTTCCCTCGTGTTGTCTGGAACACCCCAGTGGAACGACTGAGGCGGAGGCCTGGAGGGAAGAAGCTTGTGATGGTTTTCTTGAGACGAAAGCATTCCAAACATTGCTCGGCGCCTGTCCTATCTTTGCATTGAGATACCTAAATTTACACAGACCTTCTCAGACAGGATTATTGACAATGATTTTTTCGCCGACTGGCACTGCCGGCGATCGAAGAATTGTCTGCACGTATTGGCAATAAGACATAGACACACAAGGTAAACATTTAGTTGGAGAATATTGCTGTGAAAAGCGGACAAGTTTTTTTTATTATTTTATTGCAGACAGCGAAGAAAGAGGAAATGAAAGGAACCGAGAGGTGGTCAGTCATATGTTACAGGCGCTGAGGGAATAAACTAGTCGGAGATGCAGAACTAGTTTGGGACAAGAATAAATATTTTCATTTTAAAGTTTACAAATAAATCAATAAAGCCAGACAGAAATGAAATGAGAGAGTAGTTAAAAATTTTATGCTACATAAATAATTCATCGGTTTAAAGCTTTTTCCAGTTTAATTTCCTTTGAATCTTTTATATTACATTTTATTTACTGATATTTTAGGCACAAGATCCAGCTTCTGAATATTAGTCATGCAATGTAATTCGGAGGGATTATTATATCTTATTCTTTAAAACATTCAGGGATCAGATATATTTTCTATCTTTACAATAATTTCAAATCAATATTTTTATTTCCGGATTTTTTAGTTCATTTTTGAGATATTGGTCTCAGCATTACGAGTGGTGTTACTTTTTTTTCTGAGTACCAATAGGGCAAGTCCACAATTTTTCTTCTTCCTTCCAAACGAATTACTGGCGATGATCGAGCGAAGATACCACTCACACAATTGATCTTTTCCTCGCTGGGCAAGTCGCCGGTAATTTCTTCCACTTTCTCTGCATCTTTCTCACCAGACACAGCACAACTCGGACAGAATGACAGAATAACTTATTGACTGACAGAATGGCGTATTGATTGACTGACCGTCTCGGCGAGGGACCCTTGTGCACATTGGTAAAAAAAATATGGATCAGAAGAACTACCATTCAAAGGTCTCGCCACCTTGTCTTTCATGTGAAAGCATCCTTGGCGCCTGCTTGATTTCCTACTTCCTGCTTTCTTTAATCTCTTTTAAAGGAGTGGTAAGGTGCATATTTTTTTGAAGGATTGATTAAAGCTCGTTGCATTATACTTTTTTCTGGATAAATACCCATTTTTTGTGACAAAATAAAAAGACAAGGAGCAATGGGTTTGTCAACAACACTGACACTAGTGCATGGAGAAGCTGTGTTGTGAAGGATTCAGCCAATGAGAGTGTTACTGACCAATGGTAATTAGGCATGTCGTGACCTCACGATTTTGACCTCTTTCTGTCCATGGCGATGTTTGTAGGAGTGTATTTTGAAAACGTAAAAGAAATGTTCAACCAGATTTTGGGTAGTGGTGTCTTTTTACTCAGCTTTATCAAATCATCAGGAACAAGATTATACATCTCAGTAGTCCTTTACATTTCTAGCTCTTCTGCAACAGTTCGATATTTTTGGTCTTTTTTTTTTTTTTTTTTTTGTCTGGCAGTCTATATCTTGAAGCTGTATTAATGTCCTTACACCCCTAAGGAATTCTAGAACTATGCCGACAGTGAATTTTCCTGCTTGATCTGTTTCCCAGGTTACAAGAGAATCTACTCTGTTTTCTTATCTCTCGTCTACTATTTCCTTTCAGCGGAGCTTAGTTCCCCTGCGCGCGACAAAAGGAATGACTTGATAAAGCGAGCCCTACAGGACAAACTGATGACCCTAAGATTTGTTTCTCCGAAGTTATGAGACAGCATCTGAAAAACTGTGAGGGCAAGACCCACCTGGCAGGTGCTAAAGAAACGTCAGATCTCGTGCTTTCACGCACGCGCCTCTTCCAGAACGAGACTTCCATACGCATTCACCAGCAAGCGCGATGGGGAGGTAGTTGTGAATCGATGGTAAGTCTTTGCCCTGGGCAACATGGGGAACTCATAAAGCAGTGTCCACATTCCTTTGTTTTACCCATGGAACTGCAGTTATAAAGCAGTTTCAAGGTTTCCTTGGGTAAAATCCTTCTCTCCACAGTTCGAAATCCCCTTTAGGAGGAAGCCCTTTTTCTTCTGAAAAGCAACAATAACAACGCCTTTGGGAGCAGCAAAGAGTCCGGTCACCGCTTTTGAACTTCGGAGAAAAAGACGGGTTTCCTTGAGTTCTCTATTTTGTCCTGGGGGCTGGGGAAACAACTTACTCTCATTTCATAGCCACAGCACATGGACCGGAGACAAGAGGCAAGAGAAAAGAATGAGATAAGAGACAAGAGACTAAAGGGTGGAGTGGAGGAAGACGGTGGGAGGATTTCGCTTTCCCTTTCCTACTGTTCTTCTAAACATTTCTCTTACTGTTCATCGGAGCAGTTCCCCATGTTCCCTCAAGATCCCCATTGAAAAGTTTGAAATCGCCTTTGAATGGAAGCATTTCCCCCCCACAAAACATCAACAACAAATCGCATCAAGATTAATCCGTGTTCGAGGGAGAGAACGAGAGAAATTTCACGCATTTTTATTAAATATTAACCAAGATACAGAAAGTTCTAAAGATATGGACTGTTCTTTGAAAATATATATCACACTCTCTCTCCCTCCATACGCACGCAAGCACGCACACACTTGTGTACACTGACATAAGTACACACAGAGGAGAACACACATGCACATAAGCCTGGTCTGAGTGTGACCTAGCGAGGGATGGAGGAAGATCAAAGAAGTGAAGCAGGAAACACGATGCGACGCCATATTGCCTGCCACAGGACACACAAGAAGGAAATGTAGGTCTTGTCACATTTTTCCAGATTAACAAGCCCTGTAACTTTCCAGATTACATTTTCGGCCAAAAATAAACCTGATAGAGGTGATCAAAGAAGCCTGTGGCTAGAAGATCAGTACAGTAATTTACTTAACGGGCTGCTGACAAAGCCAACTTTAAAAAGTTGTGTTTCGCTTGACACTTTCCCTGACACCAAAAAGATTTTGACAATCTACAGCGGCCGAGGGGAAGATAGTTTTCTTTCAGAAACTCAATCAGTCTAATGGTTAATACTGTTCTTATATCGCTATCTCTAAGTCGTTGTTTTTTTTTTTTTTTTCTTTCGTTCTCTCTCTCACATGTTCTCTCTCTTTCGTTAACTCGTTTACATATATTATCACTCAATAAACCTTTTGCCTCACACGATCAGTCTATTTTCCTAATCAGTCTGCTGAAAACATACTCAGATTTTTACAGAAAACAAGAAGGCAGGTGTCAAAAGTCCGCAATCAACTCAGTTTAAAGCGAGGATAAATTGCTGGGGCAACATGGACAACTCAAAGATGAGCCCTTTGTAATTACAATGTCCAGAGGTAACTTTATCCCTGGGGTTATCAGCACCGGCAAAGGAAACCTTATAGCAGTGTAACATCACGTGATGTATTACGTGGTCTGCCCACCTTGAGAGTCAAGGCGCGTAACCCTGTTCTCCCTATTGTGGCCCAAGACAACGCTTCACTTCTCCTTGTAACTACGGCCCCTGGAGTTTGGTCACAAGTCCCAAGACAGATATAAATATTCCTGTGGAACTCACGGTAATGCCTCGGCCATAATGACAGAGTAGAGGTCTTGTCGGAACAGGCATGATTGACAGCAGTGCTTCTTTGGACATGACAGTGAGAAATACAGCAAGAAGTTCCCAGGAAGGATACAGCTCCACATGGCAAAAAAGAAGAAAAAAAAAAGAGGAGGAAATGTTTAAAAATTCTGGATTCTTACTTAAAGAGCTAGTGGGATGCACATTTTTTTCTCATGATTGGTAAAACCAAGGCAAGGTACAATATTTCCCCCATCTTTTTGGTTTCCTCGAGTCCTCCTACAAAAATCTCCGATATAGAAAAAGGTAAAAATTATGAGGTCATTTGTACATAGATATGCCTAAGGGTTCCAGCTGAACCATCGTCTGAGGCCTTCATAACATGAAACATCAGTTTACGATCTTGATTGTTGTTGACCTCTTAATGTGAATAGCGATGTTTGTAGGAGTACATCTCTACAACATTCATTCAAATGTGGGAGACTTTTATTTTATCCTTACCCAAATCAGAAAAAAATGTTGCATCCTACTAGTCCTTTAAGTAGAGCTGCAGACTTCACACTAGGAAGATTAAATGTGCTCATGATGGGAGTTGCGGTGGTGGGTTGTATGGGAGGACGTGTTCGATCAAGGGGCGTGATCGAGAAGGGACTGGCAGTAGACGAGGAAACTGGGGAAACGGGTGCACGGGTGTCAGTTTTAATGGAAAAGAAGGGAAGGGGGGTGTTGGTGACGAAAAGCTGGTCTAAATGGGTTCTGAAGCACAAGCGACCCCACAAAACTGCCATTAGGTTAACGACTGGCTACAGGAGCGAGCATATGAACCAACTCTTGAGCACTAGCTACACCACAAAATCTTATTTCCTCCTTCTTGTGAAAGATATTCACCACAAAAGTTGAGTTTGTTTGGAAGTTTCTTTCCACCACCTACAAAATTACCCCATTCCCCGAGTAAAATAAGTATTCGTTCGTTCTTTTGTTCGTTCACAGGAAACCTGAGGTCAGAGCATATTGGAGATCGATGAAAGGCCGAGAGTGGAAGAACCCTGGGAAATCCAAAGGCGGCTTTGCCAAGTCCGAGTTAAAACGAAACCTTTCAGGGAAGTCCCTTGTTCTGGTCCACCATGATCCACTTCATTAGTCCTGCACCGCTCAAGTTCATTCCTCTCACCATCTGCTTCTTGTCGAACTTTGTCTATTGTTTCTGACATAGACATCGCTCTGATTCAAATTTCTAAATTTATCTTATATTTTGGAAAGCCATTTTCCTTCTTCAAGTATACATTCTGCGTGGAAGAGTAAGATGAATTAGGTCCTTGTATTCGTTTTTTTAAATAGATTACCATGTTTAAAAAAAAAATTATTTATCAATTGATTTTAATTTTCATTAAAAAATGAAATAGTTTCTTTATTCTTTATTTTCTTCCAAACGTAGGCCAAGTATGGCTTTGGTATTCCGTGTTGTTTATTGTGTTCAATTTTCATTATTTTTTTGTCTCAATCACTGTGAGTAAAATTTCTAAATATATTTGAAAGTCCCTTCATTATCTCCCTGAAACTTTGGATGAATATCACTTTAGTATTCTGTGTTTGCTTGTTGCATCTTTGTCTTACTGTTGTATATTAGGATAGATGGAGATGAATTACATTTCTGAATCGATTTTAATTTCCATTATGGGATCGAATCTCTATTTGTTAAGTAATACATTTTCTCCAAAACCTTAGCCAAGTATGGCTTTTATTATCTGTTATTGTTCGTTGTATCGAACTTTGTTACATTTTTGTGTCCGCAGATGAATCATTTTCAGTGAGAGTTCTAAATCGATTTTAATTTCCATTGAGAAAGGAGATAATTTCCTCATGCAAAGGTCGCTTTCATTGTATTGTATTGCTTAATGTCTCTGCATGTTAATGTATTTTTATTAGATATACTTTTTAAAATAAAACATCATAGAAGGACTTCCATTACTAAATTTTATGATAATTTTTATTTTAGTCGCCTAAAGCTGGTCGAACAGAGAGGAAAGAAATAAAATGTAATTTCCTTCCATCCCGATTTTCATTCCTAATACCTCTTTGGAGTTTGTAGCTGATGGGGGAAAAAAGGAACAGGCTGTCAAAAAGATTTATAAAAAATGAATCACCATGGCATCGAGGCGTAGCACGCCGCACCCTCAGAGCTGTAGTATCTCCAGAAAATTTGCTAATTTTATATGCGCCACCCTGCAGAGCTAGACAAAGACTTATGTTCGATTTATGTTGCTGTCTATGATGGCCTTCTATCAAAAACTCGGGTACATTCGATGTAAAAGTTGTTGTCGTGGTATGAAAGTCTCATGCCTCTGGCCACTAATTTTACTTCCATACGGCCTTTTACGACACTTGTACATTTTTTTTTTCCTTTTGAGGCCAGCGACATCAAGCATGGCGTTCTTTCCCTTCTCCAAGAGTGATTCCCCCTTCTCGGCTGTCTTTGGTGTCTGGAGTCCCTGGAGACCTTTTCCCGCCTTGTTGGTGATTAGTTTGCCTGCAAGTAATCCGCCCGCTTCGCGATTAAACTCTCATTGATTTGCGGAAAACAGAAAAGTCAATCTAATTAATTGAGGTGCGGGGCCGCAGTGCCAAAAGCGCAGTCCGCATACCAACATCTATTTCATTAGGAAAGCACTCTTTTCTTTCGCTCCCTTACCCCGGGGCCGGAAGACAGCGCCAAGACGCTGCGCAGACTTTAGAAGGAAATCCTCGCGCCCGGCGGTGACAAGGCAGCAAAATGGCAACGACAGAATGCAAGAAAATGAGACAAGCCAGGGGCAGACATGGTGTAGGAGACTCTTCAGTTTTGTTGTGACAGGGCTGCGACTGCACAAAAAGTTCTTGTCACATTTATTGAATTTATTAATAATTTATTTTTAACTTTCTTGTTTATTTGTTAGTTTATGTGTTTGGACGCTCGTTCGTTTATTTATTTATTCATTTTTTTATTTACTAGAGAAGGTAGATGACAGAGAAAAAGAATAAAATTTGATTGATGAGAAAGTCACGTGATATTCTTTAGAGGAAAAAAGAGAAGCTTGTAGAAAAAATGTGATAGTCAAATTAAAATTGAAATTAGGTAGCCTGCTACTAATGATGACAGAAAACGGAAACTTGGATGACAAACCAACCAGCACCAAGCACATAAATGATTCATTAATTTCATGTTAGTTGTTAATGAACCTATTCACTAACATTGTTATTTTCTGGTCATTCTCATCATGCAGGAACACAAATTTTTTCCTTTCCTAAGTATGTCATTGTCATTTTCTGGTCATTCTCCTCAGACAGGAACACAACTTTTCTTCTTTCCTAAGTATGTGACAATAAAAAAAAAGTTAAAACTTGTAAACGAAGTGGAGTGAACCCTCGGTAATTGTCACCCTATTTTGATGCATGGAACATCTCTACAATTGTCTTCGTGTAATGCTTTCTGATGTGAGTTTGCTGAACTGTAACCTGTAGTTCAAACTTGCCCTAAATTTTATCTGGATCAGCTGGCCGTAACATAATAATGATAAGCATTTTAGCCAAGTCATCGATCAGACAAGGACAAGTGTCTAGTCTCAGATGGCCGGAAATGTAGTTGTTGAACGCGTTCCGCTGGCGCATTTTTCAGACCTCTGGGTCTTATATCCTTCGCTGTCTCCCATGCGAAATATCGTTCTTTTCCATATTTTGCCCAGAAAACATCGCTTATTCCCCGATAAATCACCTATAGGGGGCTTTCTTGGGGACTTGGACTGCATGGCTGGAAAAGAATTGGAGAGAAGGTCTCCGTGCAGAAACTGGGAGTTTGGGTTTCACGCCTTTTCTGCCGCCAAATCCACATCTGTAGACGATAGTGAAGAGGGCTTCAATCAGCCATGATCCGATAGGATAGCGGGTTACTGCTTCATTTTGTTTTGCGACGTGACTTGCTTATTATTGGGCTATTTCTTAGAATAACTTCTTGCCCGTTGGTCACCGCAGTCGGCAGGAAGGTCCCGGTCGCTTTCTGAGGAACAATCATGATGCCGATTGAATGTAGACTGTTGTTCTTAGAGGGGAGATAACTTCGGGAGAAACCCCACCCCACCCTCATTCCTCGGACGTGCCACGGTTCATGGTCTGTCCGAATCCGTGTCCGGTCTCACAGACAGCGCATGCGTGTTCTTTCGGTCTTGCCAGTATCCGGTTTCATAGAGAGAGAGAGACTGCATGTACCTGTCTCCTCCAACTGTTCGGTCAAACGTTTATCTATCACAAAACCAACAGTGCATGTCTTTCAATATTCATTGAATATAATATTTTTACATGTCAGTCTTGCCAGTCGTATGTCCGGTCTCTCTGACAATCTACGCATGTTCTGTCGATCATGCCCCGTGCATGATCTCACTAAAAGCTCATCCATCATGTGGTTTATTCCCCCACCAGTCTTTCCAGAGTCTAAAATGTTCAGTCACAGACCCGGGGAGCTTTGGAGAAAAAAACAAAATTAAAAAAAGTGCTATACAGTTTCGCAGCTCCAGTAACCTGAATACAATCGTCTTTCTTTTAATGGAAGCAAGGCTTTAGAAGTAATGCTGATTTACATACAGCTGGGAACTTTTTGTCCTAATGAAGCTGGATTAAAGAGAGCTGATCAATGCGCGGAGCAAGGAAAAAAAAAGAGAGAAGGAGAAAGAAAGAGAGAGAGAGAGAAATGCAAAAAAAAAAAAATCACCAAACAGTAAAAAAGTATCCCGCAAGAGCGTGCAAGCACGCAGCTGTACTTATGCGCGCGAGCAGACGTTCTCTATGGAGTTGCACTTCTTGCTCATAATGCTCAGTCTTATTTGCAAATGGCTCTCCTGTCTGGACGCAGGAGCAGTATCATACACGACCATTCGTCCACCTCTACTCCACCACCACCGAGAACTCCACTCCACCGCCACCAAGAAGACCGGGAAGGAGGCGAGGTGTAGGGAGGCGTGGAAGGTGGCGATGGGCCAAAGAACTGTGCGAATGATGATAATGCCAAAGACAACTTGATGTTCAGGAGATGATGAGGCACCAGCAGACGATAAATTCTCGTGCAGGAATAGCCGCATGTCAAACACCCAAGCTTTAGGAATGTGTTTATCGTGACCCAGGGGAGCGGAGGGCAAGCCGAAAAACGTGTAACAGAAATGATAAATCGCAAATAGTAACAGGGAGGAACCTAAAAAGCAAAGCAAACGAAAAAACTCACAGCCACAATAAATGAAAGTCCACTTCATGACCACCATCTAAGAGATTGAAATCGTCTTCAACAACACCAGCAGTAGTGAACTGTACTCAGCAGTACGACTATAGCAGTGATTATTTCTTCCTCGAGTTGTCATGTGATCATACACGACATTTAGTCAAAGACTCTTCTAGAAGGTACCTTGAGGCAGAATTTTTGGCTTACAACCGTGAAAGAGATGACTGGTCATCCAAGTCAAGATCTGCTCAAGACAGGTGTTTGTGAGGACCTTGTCAGCTGTCGTCTGACCATGTTTTCCCCCCAGACGACCATCCCTAATCAATGGACGCATGAATGAATACAGGAAGCAGATTGTCTGATCCACTGATGCAGACATAAATTTTGAAAATGCGGCGGGTTAAAGGTTTGATGTTATGGCGACCAGAGGGAGTCCTAGAAAGGATTGGTGAAGTGGATTGTTAGCAGTGACAGAATCTCTAAAACCCTCACAGAGACCTGCTGACTTCTAGACAGTCTAAAAGACTATTCACCTTCAGAGGTGTTGTTTTACTTTTATTTTTATTTTTCTAAGTGCGCAAAATGTGAATATATTCATATCTTGAAATATTCAGACTGGACTACAGAGAAAGTGCAGCCTATCACCACTTCACTCGCCCGCAAAACATTTTCACGAAAATGGCATTGCAGTGGATTTCATATATATATATTCCTGAAGGGCATGGGTTATGTCAGTGTGGAAATTCAGATGCTATCAGAAAGAACTCGAAACAGCTGTGCTAGAGGTCTGGTCTCATATTAATTCTACTGGCACCTCGCTTGCCAGAGGCATCCCGAAGCTTCTTTCTCTTGTGCGAAGAAACCCAGATGCTCTTCAGTCTCCACAACACAGACCTCGCAGCAGCAGAAGGAATTGCTGATGAGTTGTGTTCACTTAGAGGATTTTCAGGCATAAAGACACTGTTAAAAGATTTCGACTGAAATATAAGGGAATATTTTCTTGAAATTTCACTGCAATGACAGAATTTTTACATGTCCCATAAATACTTGTCATATAAATACATTAACATGTATGTAGGACAATGAGCACCCTTTCCAACCAAACTAAGGAAGGAAGAAAAAGACAGAACGAAAGGAAAGACGAGAAGAGGGCAGAAAGAGAGGGAATGGATAAAGGAGACAATACTGAGATATCAAAATAGTAATAGAATTGTGTTTGATGTGACTAATAAACTTCTTTCATGATTGTTATTTTTGTGTGTGTGTTTGCGTGCGGCGCATTAATTTACAATGATTTTCTGCAATAGAGATTAGTAAAAAGTTTACGCATTACAGAATTCCAAGAACTGTTCTTAGATGAACAAATTTTAATGATAATAAACCTGAGAAACACATCGGAAGCTAATGAATAGAATGAATATAAAAGTGATCATTTTCTCATTGTCTAAGTATGATCAAGGAGTGAAGAAAGAATATTGATAGAAGGACAGATAGACATCTAGATGTACGATAAATAAACATTTTTCTTTGAGAACTATCATTACGATGGAAGGTAATATTGACTAGTCTAGCAGCAGACAATATTGGCTTTATTTACTCAGTTGTCTCCTTCTCTGCCATAAAGACAATATCTTTTTCTGCATGTAGCAGTTAAGTTGACAGGAATTTCTTCCCAACACCCTCTTGCTTCATGCTCAGCTCTGGAATCACAGCCTCATTATCTGGGGTAGCTGTCTGGCCATCTAATAATCCTTCTGTTTAGAATAGAACTATAGACTTTACTACAAATATTCAGCAAGAAAATTCCTCTATAGTTGTCTGGCAGATTGGAATCACATTTCTTATATAGTGGGTAAATTATAGCTTCTGTTCATCCTCTTGGAAAAAAAGACTGGCCAAACAAGTAATTAAAATATGCGACTAAAAAGATATTTTTATATAAATTAAATACTTAAAAAAGTTATCGATTATGCTCAGGGGCCTGCTGCTTTTTATTTTTCAACAATGAAATGGCAAATTTCATTTCTTCTGTGATGATGGAATCATCAAGCGAACTATTTTTATCTTGTCTGTCATTTCTTTCTGTCACGTGGGTTTTGTAAGAGAGCGAGAGAGTGTTAGGCCACACAGACCAACCTCCATGGTATGTGGACCTCGTGCAACCTGCCCCAGAACAAAAAAAAAAAAATTAATATTAGTGAGAGAAATGCTTCATGCTGTACTACATTAGAACTTTCATTTATTTAGAGAATATTACTGTTGATTGTTGACATTATGTATAAGCATATTACTACTGGTTTCATATACAGTGGCCATGTTATTGTTGTTTACTGGAGTGATATACAGAAGAATTATGTTTCTGTAATTTCTGCAAGGATATAGAAGCCTGTTTCTGGTCGTGTGTTGGAGCCTGTGCAACCTGTGTGCGGTCGAAGGTTGCAGAGAGAAGGGCGGTGACTGGTGTCGATTCATCATTCTATCGCTGAGCTCATCTGTTCTGTTCTCACGCTGCTATCGATGACTTAAAGCACGCGCCTGAGTCGAAAGGGCGCCTTATAAACATCATCTGTCACCGCCTCTGTTGGGATAAGGCACGGGACTGCTTTTTCCTTGACCCGAGAATTTCAACCGGACGTCCGTGTCCTGACAATGAACGGTTTGAGCTAAGGGAGGCTATTTCATTTTTAATTTTCTTATAGTGTGAGTGAGTGAAAGAGAGGCAGAAAATGAGAATTTCTGTAATACTTCTAATGGGAGAAGTACTGAAAGCGGAGGTTCGGGTGTTAAGAAATTACCTTTTCACTTTACAAAATGTACATTTCATGTTTTCTGAGCTCAAGTCAAGTCATCTGCATTTTCATCTTCACTAGCACCACCATCTCCATCACCGTCTACTACATAATCTCCACAGCTACTCCACATCAAAATCCGCAACCCGATAACCTCCCTTGGCTCGTGATTCTCTCGAGACGCCAGGCGGAAGTTGAGCTGTAACGTTGTCCTATGCGCATGCGTAGAACCGCCAAATGAATCCCACTCGCGACTCGGGACAAAGGCGTCGTCGGGTTGTGACAGGTCATCCATTCAGGTGACAAGTGACAGTACGTTGGCTCCACCTCGTGCCAGGCAGCTGAAGTAGCCAGCCTGCAATCTCCAGGGAGTAATTAGCTATACCTTGCAAGAGTTATTCTTCTTGGAGAAATGGCCCAGCCATGTTTTGGTCAACATCATAGTGCATGAAGTTTGTAGAGCTTAGTGAAGAAAATGTATTCTTGTGCATTTGAGGGTAAGCAAAACACACACCTACACCTATTCTCTCTCACACACTTTTCTCTAAACTCATCCACTCACTCTTTCACACGCAGTCATCCACAGACAGACAGTAAAAACTTAAAACTATCTGAGAAGAACAACAGCCATGTTTCTACTTCATCCTTCCACTAAATCCAAATTCTTTATCATAACTATGAACACAAGACAGACTGAGAGCACAGGATGAAATGAAAATAATAATTTAAAAAAAAATCAGAGTTCTCTCCCTCCAGGACACACATCCGGTCTCTCATTACAATTCCATTTTCTGTGCATGATCCCGCTGATCGTGCCTCGCTGCTGTTTTCAATCCCTGAAGCTGCCAGGTGAGATAAGGTGAGACATTCCATCCTCGAGTCTCTGGCCTTTGTCTTTTGCATTTATGGATCGTTTCTTCGCCTCCATCGATTGCTAAATAAAGTCTTGCTGCCGATGATGTTAACCCAGCCAATAAACCCCCGTCTCTCCAGCCTTAGTTTGTGTTCGTGACATCTCACTGTCTATAGGGCTACCTTGTTCTACATGATCCTTTCAAAGGATTTTTTCAATCCAAAAGGTCGGTAGTGCTCGGGAAATCTTTTTGTTGCTTGAAACATTATTGGAGGCATGAAATGCATTGATTGTCTGGATTAATGGGAAACGCCTGCGAGCTACTCTTGACATCGCCAGACTGTGCTATGCTGTTATCTTTCACATTAACAGATGCAAGAAATTCTAATGCTACCTTAAGTCACATTTGACGACTTCTACTCAGGCATCAAACACAAAAATCTGGTAAAAAATATATTTTACTGACAATTGATTCCAGCCAGGTCTGCAAATCTCTGAAAGAAACCACATGAAAGTATCTTCAGATTTCTTCAGTCTTATAAAATGTCACCAAAAAAATAATAATTAAAAAAAAACTTGATGATGTTGGAAACTATTGAAATGACAGGAAAGTTGGTGCATGAGTGTCTTCAAGCGCATTCATGCCAAATAAATATATAATGTGTGAGACATTAGTAGAAACTCTCTTACTTATAAAATTATTTATATTGTTTTTTTTTCAGCTTTTACCTGTTTATTTAGAGTCGACGCCTTTGTCAGTAAAGAAAGCTCACAAAGACTTGTTTTAAAGCACGGAGCTGCTAATTAAAAAAAAATACTAGGTAGGACCCAGGTAGCAGGTGGTCTGAGTGGTCACCGACCTTATCAGTGCTTCCAGACAGTCCATGCATAATTAATGAGGGTGACGACATCGAGCTGGGCTAAGACAGATAAGACCAATAGATTTGTGTTAGATTGGTGCGGGGCTCACCTGACAGCCATGTTCACCTCCTTTGTTTTTGCTGGAAACATCACACAGTCTACCCGCAGTACTCTGCTGGTGCTGCACCCGGCATCTGTTGGTGATGAAACTCTCGTTCGAACCTCCTGACATTCTACCCCTCCTCACACACACACAAACATGTATACACACACCACCCCAGTCTCCAACAGACACACGTGTACGCCCACGCACGCTCACATACACAAATTAATACGAAACAGATAATCTTAAAAATATTCTTGATTTAAATTACTGATTAACGATTTTTTTCACCCGTAATTATTCTGTATTTCAGAGATCACGCTTTTTATACACTGTATCGGGAGCAACGAAGTTAGCTTTACATGTGATTCAAAATGTCGTCAGCAAAAAAAAAAAAAAAAAAAAAAAAAAATGTAATAAAAAGATCATTTAAGATTTTTTTCATCTGGTATTCGAGGGGGAAAAAACACTTCGCCGGCTGGGTGGATCATTTAACAGAACAACGCTTCAACGATTTTGAGCGATGCCCAACCTCAAGTGGGCCCCATTCAACGCCAGCGCGCGCAGGCGCTTGTCTCGAAATCTCTTTGCGTGCCTCAAAGTGCAGACGACAAAATCTGCGCGCGAAAACTCACTGCGTGTCTTGTCGCGCGAACTATGTGCGGCTGCTGGTCACGAGATACAAAGCTAAAGGTAGGGAGCCCTTCGCGGAAACAAAAGCTTGAAAACATAAACAGCTGTCTTTCCTTGTTTTGTTTCCCTCGTGCTCTCACATGTCGTCTGCTTGAGTCGGACACACTGCTTGACCTCTCGCTGCGCGCCCTCGCCAAAGGGTCGTGATGTCAAGGAAAAGCAGAAGTCAACTCGTTTGTGTTACGAGCGTTCTAACGAACAAGTGAAATATTGTAAGGTGAACTTTTCTTCATTATTCATTTATCTATCCTCGTATGCTGCTTTGAAAAATGAACAAGCTAAACTTGATCCACTGTTGAGCAGTATTCAAAGACTTGGATGCAGTTTCACGAGTGCACGAAAGCAAAGAAGTTATCCAAGTTATAAATAAACTATTTTCATGAACGGACAATTATGATGGACTCTGAGTGTATCATCATCGCCAATTAGGATCTGGACGCAAACAGCAACAAGTAAACCAATATTAATTTACACAGCTGATACTCGTGGACAAGAGAGGATCCAGAATCGACAGAACAGAATGCCATCAATGATGCTTTCATTCTACCCTTCTGTTCTTCTGATGCTATTCAAGGTGAGTGTTTATGCATTTTGTATAGACAGTTAACCGTGGGGTGGAAGAGGCAAAAACAAGTTTGTATGACAATGCAGTCCACTAGCAGGCTACAACACCACCATTCTTTTCATTTCTTTATCTATTGTATGTTATAATGAGTTTTGTTTCTATTGTCACTGGTTTTTGCTCTCCTGTGCGATCAACTAATTGATTAATTAATCGATTAAATTTCGATTTGATGAGCCTTTGAGAGCGACTTTTTCATGAGGCTTATTTTTCACCCTGGCCGTCTGATATCTGGATATAAATAAGAAAATGTTTTCATTCATGCGTAAGAAATGTTATTATAATTAATTGGAGAAAGAGATAGACCAAGAGGGTTTGGGGTGTTAGCGGGATTGGAATAATGCATTAAGCTCTAACTGGATTCTCTCAGGAAAACAAAAGACCCTAAATAATTTAGTTATGCTTTGCGTATTTGGAATTGCCTTAAATGTGTTGAACTCGTCCTTTAATCAAATTTTAAAGTATTTTTCGCCCCGTTGCGAAGCTCGAAAACTCATTACCTGAGGCGCCTTGGCAGCAGTTTCTTTAGCTTTGGAGATATCGATCTTGCAAGCGCTGGCTTGTTTTCACGCTCCCTTATTGTACTGTTTATGATAAAGTCTCAAACAAATGTATGTGGGCTAGCACTAATTGCTGAGAAATTTAGAAAGAAACAGGACGGAAAGGCAGAGATGTATAACATAGAAGACAAAAGAGAGAAAGAGAGAGAAGAAAAAAGAGAGAAGAACGAGAAAGAAAAATAAAACGCATCCATGAAAGAAAGAAAAAGAGAGAGCAATAATGGAGGCTCACGTAGTCCGTCAGGCGTAATGCTGTCATGTTTACTCGATCAACCTTCGTGCTAAGAACTTCTTATGGCTGCATCCATTTGTTTTTTTCCCTCCTTTTTTGGAGTGGCGTATAAACAGCTATGTCACATGTTCACAGACGATACTGCAGAAAAGCAGACAGGAGACGAAGATGAAGAAAGAAAGAGAGGAAAAAAGTACCGAAAAACACACATATTCGCGCTTTCTCTCTCTCATACACAAAAAGACATATTTACACACAAATACTCATAGAAAACTCACACATACAATACACACGTGTGTAAAATTATTTCTTAACTTCGCTACTGAAGTACAAACTGTTTTCAGGGTTTGTTTTCCTTCGTTTTTATCGGCTCACTTCTTCAATATTCTTCACACCTCAAAGATTCTGACCCTACATTTCCCGTACAAGAGATTTAAAATACAAACACCTACTTCATGACATTTGTAAATAAGCCATTACATTCCATTGTTACATAGATGGGTAGATAAAGCTTGTACTTGAAATTTATCGGCTTCTATGATGCCTTACAGGTGCATGTAGATCAAGATGTGGGTTTATCTAAAGTATGTCAGCATTTGACAGGTTATCTGTTACTGTATGCTGTGCTACCAAAAATCTTTGTGAGCATAAGCTGACTTTCTGTGCATCACTCATATTTACTAAGCACTTGAAATTCCTCAGTCAGCGAACTGAATTTCCAGAAGACGGGAGTAAAAAAGAAGTTACATTTTTCAAGCGTTGCAAGTTTGTGTACAGGTGTCATGTGCAACACTGATGAAAACATGTAACAAGATAGTAAACATGTAACAAAACGCCGATGAAACTTCAAATTTTAAATGTCAATAAAAGACAAGACAAAACAAACTAGATGTACAGCAGAGCGAGCCTCAGTAAGTTTCCACCATTCTCTGCCCTGACATGCGAAGCCATATTTCGTAAATTTGAAAGGGTTGAGGAGGAACAAAAGGATCGGACAGCTCGTGAAGAGCTCCCCAGTCTCCTGTCTAACAATCAGTTTTACTGCAAAGGCTAAATAATGTATAACACAAAATAATATCTTCATAAATGCGCTGGCTGATGGAGACGGACATGTTTTATTCTCAGACAAAACTACTCGAAAACCGAAACATTTTCAGTTTTTAATTGTTGTTTTTTTTCGCACAAAGATTTGATTTCAACAAGGTATCTTCATGCCATGATTTAAGAAACTTATTTTCAGTTTAAAGTTTAATTAAAAATAGAGTAAAGCGTTCTTGTGATATCGGAACTGGTTTGGGTTTTGCCTCCGTCTAAAATAAAATTTATCATGCTTTTGAAATCGAGATTATTACATATTCGAGATAACAATAAGGAATGCGCATGTCAATAGAATCCGATGCACCATGCTGTGTCCAGTAATCTGCACTTCCTTAATGCTTATTTTACTTTCACGGATTTATGTTCCTGGGAAGAGTAACTTATTCACCAATGATAAAAATGAAGGAACTGTCCGGCCACAGAGCCGACTGATGGTCATTTAACCTGATTACCATGCTTAAAAATTCATCAGTCATCCCTAATATTTCACTTGAGTAAACCCTGGAGTGACTAGTGTCTCAACTGTGGCCGCAGACTTTTTGACTGCTAACGGAACGAATGGCTCCTTGGGGATCCTCCAGCCAGCCAGCAGGGGCAGACAAATATGAAGCTGTTTTCGCAATGTAGACCACCATCAGCAATTGTTCAGAGCCCAGCTCCCTGTTAAAAATAGTTTGAAGAAGACCTGTTCATCTTGGCTGTTTTACAACATGTTTTAGTTTTTGCTTGCTGATTTATCAACAACAGGTTCAGGTGGATTTCAAACTTTCTGTAAACAACAGACAAGTTTGTAGAGCGGAAGTGGAAGATTGATGGTTATTGTAGGAAGTAAACAAATGTAAGGAGACGGACACACACACACACGTGCGCGCGCACACACACACACCCAGTCCTCATCCCCCACAGAGAAAAAAGAGAGAGATAGATCATGGAGAGGGAGAGAGGAGACAAAAGGGAGAAGACTGAGACAGGGGAGGATACAAATATAGGCAAGCAAAAAGAAATATGTAAGCCTTCCCAACACACACTCACATACGAACGCATGCACGCACGAACAGCCGAGACAAAAAGTAGTCGAAGCTAGCAGACTAAGCAGGCAGACCAGTGAAATATACAAGGAGAAAGATTTCTGATTTCGGTGAAATTAGAACTACTTCACTTAAAAATAAGATTTGTGTTGACACTTACACAAACATTTCAAGTCACAGATCTGGTATACATTTCTACTTGCCAGATGAAAAAAAAACCCCACAATCAGTCCATGGCAAACATCAAAGTATGCCACATTAGTTCCACCAGATCCTTGATTATCTCCACTTCTTCTCCTTTCCTCTAAGGTGTTGTCACTTTAATTTCTCATCATCTCTATTTACCCGCCGACGCCAAGTCACGTTGCCGGGACTGGCGAGGGTTGATAGCGAGTGTTGTGTTTACAAACATTTCGGAAATCCCGTCTTTACATCTCTCGAACCTGTTTACCTTTATCCCCAACTGCACAGGGCGCCTCCCAGACTCTGTGACTGTGGAGGTTTATGGAGGTATTTGTAAGCTTCCATTTATTTGCAGCTTCGTAAGACGAACTGCAAAGACACTGTTGAAGATTGCAGATAACAGAAATCACACAAACAAGAAATGACGATAAGTTGTAAAAATAAATGTTTTCACGTGATTTTGTAAAGAATATCATCATAAATATATAAAAAGCATGCGTAATATTTACTTGCCTTCAACCTCACTCTCCTTGAAAGGTAAAACGATGAAGGCGAGCAAAGGAAGGTAGCAGCCATAGGTGTTTACCACCAGGTCGGAACTGGTTTAATTATAGCCTCGTTGTTACGGGGCTATAGAAATGTCTAAGGTATTAAGCAGTACAAAAAGGTTTGTATGCTTGTAAATCCAAGACCAAAATAGTCCGTCTACCCAGAGAGATCAAATGAACCACAGCTCAGTAATCTGGGACTTGGAACTATTTTTGTCAGGATGAAGAGGGTACAGAAAATAGCAGCTAGTAAAAATGAACTATAAACTGCGTCATGCATAGTCTGGCCAACTTAATGGCAAAAAAAAATATATATAAATACCTTTGTTCGAATGCAAACCCAGTCCAACGCTGACTCATACAGTTGCTAGAAGGTAAACTTCAAAAAACAAAGGAAACGAACGAAAAAAAAAAAAAAACCCAAAAAAACCCACTATAATTTCCCCATGTAAAATCTCCTGAACTACAGTAGTTTTTTTCTAAGCCCCCAAAATTATTTGATACTGTATCTTTTTTTTCCTACATTGAATGATGCTTTTTAGCCTATCAGGCCGAAGGAAACCAGATCTTCGTGTTTTTGTTTTTCTGATTTGTTGTCATTTTAGTGCCATTGTATTTGACCTATTGACCTACATTTTTATGGCATTGAATCGGAAACGAACTCCATGAAGGGAAATAATAATAATAAAAATCATCACACACACAGACACACACAAAAGATACCACTTAATCAACCTCCACTTACATAAACCTTCTTAAATTCAGAACTTTACTAATTAACTTCCACACTTCAGGACTCAAAGCATCATGTGATTAAAGCTATTAACCTAGAATAATTATCTAACAATCATCAATCGAAATTATTAAAAAAAACATTTACCAGACACACACACACATACATATATTTATATATAAAACACTTTTTTTCACAACCATTTTTAATCTGAGACTTGTGTTTTGACATAAAATGGGCCGAGAGTATCACTTGAGCGTCCTCCGTAATAGAATCAATCAAGTTCCGGTTCTGAAATGTTTTTTCACTCCGGGTAATCCAAGGTACAAGGGAACACCACAAGTCCATCAAAGGGTGTCTGACAGGGAGGATGACACACGCCGGGTAGCATGAAGACTCGTCGGTTAACGTGGAGGGTGGAGGGAGTCACCGCTGCAGGTAGCCTTTGACCTCCGCAAGTGCGATCCAGTGGACACTGTAGCAGTAAATCACACAGGTCTGAATTTTCAATCTAGGGAAGATTACTCCGAACATTTACTCCCAACCATGAACACGCAACTGTGGTCATGCACAATCAGCTTACACAGCAGCAACAATTCCTTCCCCTGTAATTTTTGTCCTTCTTTCCTTCATTTCTATAACGCTTAACCTACCGCCTAGTCATGCACCCGGCTCCAGGTTACCTCTTAAAGGCTCGGAAACGACTGCTCAAAATGTCAGCGAAGTGTCGCTGGATTAAAAATAAAATCAAATAATGCACAAAAGCCAACATCCGAGTTAATAAGAGGACAGAACTCATTACTTGTCTTCCCCTAATCGTGGAGTCATTAAGAAACAAGAGTGATTAGACGTGCTCCAGAAAGTAGTCCCGCAGTGATATCTTTGTCATCTCACAACTGATTATAATTATCAATGTATGAGTATTTTTACACTTGAGTAGAAAAACAACTTAAAAGAACGATGTCTTAAACAAGAAAGCACTGACACTTTCCAGGAGTGATTCACAAATGATGAGCCAGCTCTGGCTTTTATCTCGATGCCTCATTTGTCTCACACGTGGACATAAACGCCCTCGGTTTGCTTGATTTCCAATGTAAATATTTAAAATTTCTGGGAGCCATTTATCTGTCAGATTTCAAAGGCAATTAGGCAGTTTGTTGGTGCAGGGTTCACTCTAAATGTCTTCACCACACTGTAGAATGTATATCCAGAGGTTCTGGCTAAAAATGTTTTGTGTAGTGTGATACTATCGTGAACACATGGAGATGCTTGATGGACTTTCAAGTTGGTCCGTACAGAATAAGTCAATGTCACATCCTAGAATGAAAATTTATTGAAAATGCTAACGGTTAGCTCATCCTCTGTAGCCGCGTGGGTTGTATCCTCCACTTTGAGAAAAAACGTTTGACAGACTGAGACATGTAGGAGGTCCGTGAGCAGGCCGGACGAGAGGGGGGGACAGGGGTCTGGTGTACCCGGGCCCGCGGCTGTCAAGGGGGCCCGGCCTTGGTCAGTGGATTTTTTTCTTCTTCTCCTTTTCTTTTTCTTTTAAAGAAAGGTCTAAGGACAGAGCACCCAAGCATTACACATGCAGAAGTTGAGTTTGAGCGTAGATATTGAGATTCGAATTGTAAACATACATTATATACTGGGAAAATAATTTACGATTACAAGTACAAGGGGCCCGGAGAGGTCTGTCCCGGGGCCAGGGCTGGTTCTCGGCGGCCCTGTCCGTGAGGTTAAAGGTTGGAAGATCACGAACAAAACTTTCCATCGTTCTCATTTCTGCAGCAATTTCTTTTTTAAACTAACCAACGCTTGTACTGCTTGGTCATTCCTTCACCACCCATCTACAAGGGAATCCTGGAAGACTACCATTTTCATGACTAGCAGGAGGCTGGGTCTTATGCCTGCAATTTTTTCTGAATTATCGACTCGCGAAACCGACAGTAATTTGAAAACTGTGACCAGTAATCTTTATTCAGCAAGTTTTCCTGGCGTTTTTCACAAGATTAATAATTGGTGAAAATGGTGGGTTTCCCCTGCATGTGAATATTTAGAAAAGCCCGGATAAGACGTTTGAAAAGGAAGGAGTTGGTGTTGATAACTGTGTTTGCTAATGCTAGAAACAAATTTTTCAGTAGTTGATTGCAAGGAATAGAATTATCTAGAGACCGAGAAGTAGCTTATTCTCTCGTTCTGTGACTCACTGGTTAGTTTTTTTTTTAATTTACAATTGTTTTGATGCAAAGCATCTTGGGTTGACTTCAAATGGCGTGATTTTCAAACTCCTCCTCTTCCTCTTCCTCCTCCTCATCGTCGTCGTCGTCGTCGTTGTCGTCTCCCTCGTCATCGTGATCCTTGGCTGCAGCCACTGCTTTGACAGCCCGGTTCTATTGATAAATACCACATCGAGCTCTGGTGCGGGCGAGAAGCCTTCTTGGTGGCGCGCGACGCCGTTCTCCAGAGAGCTCGTTGTTGCGCAACCTTTTAAGGCCGCTGCACCCTGAGCAATGGGCGGAGATGCCAAACGTAAAATCATTTCTGTCATAAAGAAATGCACGGTAATGACATTCTGGTGACATGACAGACCTGCTGGGAAGGTGTCTCCTATGTCTTGAATGGCTAGCTGGTTTCGATAGTGCAGATCTTCTTTCTCTCTCCATTTCTTTCTCCCTGCTTTTTTTACCTTATTTTCTTTATTTCTTTATTCTTCTGCCATCCGTTCTTTCCTTCATTCCTTTTTTCGACCATTTCCTTCTTCTTTCATTCTTTCTGTCTTTCTTTCGTCCTTTGTCCCTTCCTTTATTTCATTCATTATTTTTTTCACTTTTATTTTAGTTCTTCATTATTTCATCCTTTCTTTCTTTTATTCTGTATGTCCTTACGTTCATTATTTCGATACTTCCTTCCGTCTTTCTTTTTTTTTTTTTGTTTTTGTTTTTTGCCCTTTTCATTTTTTAAACTTTTTCTTTTCTATGTGTGAGTGTGTGCACGCGTGAGCGATTGCAAGTTTATCAACAAAGACAGAAGACAGAAGGAAAAATACATATTGTGCCATTTATAGTTTATTGAAAAAATATACTGTTTACACTCCATGATTTGCAAGATGTCTGACCGTCTGTTTGTCTACATCCAGGTGTTAGGAGAGAATGTTTGTCTACATGGTTGCACTCGTGTTACTAGGTGCTTTATAGTATACACACGCGCTTGTGTGTGCGTGCGGTCCACGTAAGTGACTTACATTCACAGGAATATAGCGAACTCTCGGCAGGTTAACCGCCCAGGTAAAAACCAAGGGACGTGAGCATCGATCACACCAAGACAAAAGTTTCGAGTGCATTGCTCTCCCTAAAGCCGTCTATTTCTTTCTTAGCTTTTCCTTAACGATATTGTCGATAACGAATGCAAACATGGGGTTCGATTTTCCCACTGGTCTCCACGTTTTAAGCTTTCAGGAGAAACGCCTTTGCTGGCGGCTGGTTCAACATCCGGGCTTTTGCTCGTGAGCGGCAGAGCAAACACGTGTGGCGGCCGCCAAGCGTCGGAGTAATCTTGTAGATGTGGATTCCCTATTCATCGCGGATTTCCGTCGGCGAGCGCAAATTATGGGTGTTCAGACCTTCTTCTCTGACCGCAGTGAAATGCTGCAAACAATGTTGACCAAAGGAAAAATTAATTTTCTTGAATGTTACTTGGTGTCAGGTCGCTAATTCTACAGTGAAGAGACAAGAAATCAGAAGAAACCGCATAAAAAAGTAAACAGAAGTAGAAGGCAGACATGAACTTAAGCCTAAAGCGAAACTATTTGTGGTAGAATTTTTTAAAATCAGATAGATAGCTTTACTAACATGTACAAAGGACAATTTCACTTTGATCTCCATAATAATAAATTTTTTATACCGACGAACGCATTTAAATATCTCTTAGGTGGCAAGTTGATAATTATTGGGTCAAAGCAATAAATTATTTTCTAAATCTGAGTGAATATGATACCTCCGTTCTAGAGACTCGCCTACAAACATCAGCATGCACAAAAGACATTAACAACACAGATGTTTCAATTGTACATGGATGCGTGTTTCTTGTAAAGCCTGCAGCCAATGGGAGAGCTGGTATCATGTGATAATCAGAAGTATGTATGTATATGGTAGTGTGTAGACAAGGGGGCGGCGATGGTGGGTGGTCGCCGGAAGAGGCCGAAAATAGTTTTGCTGATGCATGCGGGAAAAGTGCTGATGCTTGCGGGAAAAAGTGCTGATTCATAAGAGGGCGAAAATAGTTTTGCTGATGCATGCGGGAAAAGTGCTGATGCTTGCGAAAAAAGTGCTGATGCTTGCGGGAAATAGTGCTGATGCAGAAGACCGCGAAAAGTGACCCACCCGAGGGGTATATAAGGGGACAGGGCAGTTAGTGAGGGAGAGAAAGTATGTGAGATCAAAGTTCGCCACTGCCAGAAATATCGACTGGCGTCGGATTAAAACCATCTAGAACCCACGACAGTGTTGTGTTTGGTGTTGTGGAGAGACTGGGGGAAGAATCACATCTAACCCTGCTACATTTTTGGCGCCCAATGTGGGGCACTGGGCGAAACTGAACATCTCAAGTCAGCTTAAGTGCCGCCAGAGACAATGGAACTAACAGAAGAGGAGAAGCGAGTGTTGGAGGCCTTCAGGAATTTGGAAGGGAAGCCAACAGCAGACACCTCTGCCGACCTACAGCAATGGGCGGCAGGATACGCTGCGACAAGGGATGGAGTGGAGACTGCGCCGCTGATTGCCAGCGGACCACAGACACCGCGACTGCCGCCATTCTCCGGGGGCAAGAACGACACAGCGCTGGACCTGTGGAAGTATGAACTGATGTGTTTGCGGGGGCGGTATACAGACGCCATTGTGTTGGAGGCTGTCCGCCGTTCTTTGAGAGGAGAGGCGGCCAGAGTGGCCATGCGTCTGGGCCCGCACGCGACATTGAACGAGCTGTTGCAGAAATTTGACAGTATTTTTGATCTCGTGGTGTGTGACCAAGACCTACTCGGGTCCTTCTACACTGCGCGCCAGGAGGCCGGGGAGAATGTCACGCAGTGGCGGTGTCGCATAGAAGACATCCTGACACAAGCCCTGAGTGCGCACCTGATCGAAAGACGCGCATACAGCGAGACGCTGCGCTGCAGACTGTGGGGAGGCCTACGGCAACCCCTAAAGGATCGAACTGCCTACAAGTTCGAAATGGAGACAGACGTGGACGCTCTATTTCGCAGCTTAAGGCAGGCAGAGCAGGAGGCCGAGGGACCAGCACCAAAGACAGGCGCTGGAAAGCAAGCGGCGGTCAACGCTGCACAAGCCATCCCTGCCGAAGACTGGAGTGCAGAGGTGAGGAAGCTGTCGGCCGAGGTGCAGTCGTTGCGGCGCCAACTGCAACAAGGACCACGCAACGAGCCTGCGGCTGGCAAGGCGTTAAACCAGCGGCCACCACGCTCCAGCTACGAGGACGACGGGCCTACATGCTTCAGGTGTGGCGGCAAGGGCCACATCAAAGTGGGGTGTCGCATGCGCATTGACCATCTGCGCAAGCCCCTAAACTACAGGCTGACCTGCAGAAAGGGGCAACGGGTTGACCAGCGTCCGCCGGCACACGGCCCCGCTGGCGAGAAAACATTGATAGGTCCCAGCACGTGTGTAGACGTCTGCATCGAAGGTGTGGCCACGGCAGCGCTGCTGGATACAGGTGCCACTGTATCAACGGTGACGGAGACATTCCATCGCCAGAAGCTGGCACACCTGGCCGTCCGTCCGCTTCAAGAAGTGTTACGTATTGAGTGTGCGGATGGCCGAATGCTCCCGTACTTAGGATACATCCAAGCGGATATACAAGTGGAGGGGGCAGGGGGCGGGACTGATAGTCTCCCCTGCCTACTGCTGGTCATCCCAGCAACCAGATATAGTGACAGTGTTCCGGTGCAGCTAGGTACCAATGTCCTGGAACAGCTTATGCACCAGGCACAAGACAAGCAAGGATCCCAATTCCTGCAGGACGCACAGCTGCAACCAGTACTGCATCGTTCCTTTCGCTGCCTAGCGATGCGGAACAGAGCGCCGCGCATGAATCGCAACAAGCCGTACGCGCGCGGTTTACAGACAACGACCATCAGATCAGTTAACAATGTTTCGTGTGAAAGTGCCATGAGTATGACGGAAGTGGCACCAGACTCTGTAAACTCAGTGGTTATCTCGCCTGATTTGACAGTGAAACAGCAGGCGGGCAGAGACATGATAAGCGTCCAGACCGACAATTCTGGAACCAGTGGAACTAATAATAGTAGCAAACTCACACGTGTAAAGGACGCAACTGAGCGTACAAACGGATCAAAGAAAAAACGGACTCTTCGCCGCAACATGTTGTTACCAGTGAGCGGATTAATACAGGATGCGCATCAACCAGAAGATGCGAGGGATCACTCGCTTTATCGGAGGAAACGAAAGCCACGCCGCCAGTTCAGAAAGGACGACACATCTAGTGCAGAGTCATCCGCCGGTGAAAATGAGAGCGACAGTGACACGTCTAGCTCTGTGGTCGTACATACCCGGCCGCCAACCACCAGATCAAGAGGACAGCCGCCGGCGAGTGATGACAGTGACCAAGAACAGCAAGCAAGGGACGACAATGAGGCAGAACCACCCAGGCCACTCCCTGATCCAGATTCAGAAAGCACCACCCTTCCTCCACTGCCTAATGACAACGACAGTCAAGTGCCGGATGTTCAGGAGGAGGGAGAGACGAGGAGGGCGCTACGCCACGTGCGGTGGTTACCCACCCCCGTCACCACGCCACGCCCCGCGGCGTCCACAAGGCCACGTCAGCAACCGACGTGGCATGAGGAGCGAAGACTACATTACTTCGCCAGCAGCAAACACTAGACATTATAGCTTTAAATGTGACAAACTGAACATGCTGCTGAGCAAGCTATCTTTAAAAAACTGCCTGAGACTGTGGTGACCACGCTCATTAAGGCTGTCTGGCCACTGTTATAAACGCAACATGGCTACAGCAACAATTTGTACATTTATGTTTATAAGTTTGCCTAAGATGTAATATTTTATAGCACGTTACATTTGGAAAAAAATATGGGTTCTAGTTTTAAAATGTCGAGGACAACATTTCTCCTCGAGGGTGTATATGGTAGTGTGTAGACAAGGGGGCGGCGATGGGTGGTTCGCCGGAAGAGGCCGAAATAGTTTTGCTGATGCATGCGGGAAAAGTGCTGATGCTTGCGGGAAAAAGTGCTGATTCATAAGAGGGCGAAATAGTTTTGCTGATGCATGCGGGAAAGTGCTGATGCTTGCGAAAAAAGTGCTGATGCTTGCGGGAAATAGTGCTGATGCAGAAGACCGCGAAAAGTGACCACACCCGAAGGGTATATAAGGGGACAGGGCAGTTAGTGAGGGAGAGAAAGTATGTGAGATCAAAGTTCGCCACTGCCAGAAATATCGACTGGCGTCGGATTAAAACCATCTAGAACCCACGACAGTGTTGTGTTTGGTGTTGTGGAGAGACTGGGGGAAGAATCACATCTAACCCTGCTCATAGGTGACATCATGATTTTGGATTCTTTCTAAGAGGCAAACACACCCAGGTAACCTGAAGGATGGTCTTAGACAAAGATGTTGTTCCCTGTCACCTGGCTAAAACAATGTTGCTCCGCCTGAGTGTTTCAAGTGAGGTTCTTGTCGTGTCTGCCGTGCAGCTTGAGCATGTACCCCGGTTACATTTGTATCATTGAGATGAATGTTGTAACCCTTTGTTATGTAACTCACGTAACATGCTGACACCCACATTAACATGTATTGGGTGATATACATTGCCCTGTACCATTTGCTCTGTGTTCTTCTTATTCAGTTCACTTTAAAAAATAACTCTAATTAAAACTAGTTAGAACACAAGGGATTGGAAACAGGAGCATGATGCACGCAAACACGAACTTGTACATCCAAGCCAATTCGCACGTGCACATACAGATAAATCCACGTGCTTAAATAGGCGCACGGAAACACACAAAAAGATACACCCACCCACGCACACACTCATACCGAGGCGGAAGCCATGATGGGTGTTTGTAGTTGATTTGTCGCTCCCGAGAACTCTTGAGGTCTCTGGAGTCATTTCCATATGTTGACAGCCAGCAAGGATACAGAGAAACTTTTCATCGATTCCTAGCTGCAGATAACTAAATAAATAAACAAGCAAAGAATAAGGTGCAAAAACTCGACTGAAAGCCAAAGGCTGAGATGCCTGTGAAGGAAGAAAGGACAGTGTGCATAATTAATGTCCTGCCTTTGGCACTGGGAGCCAGCCAGTCGATGTCCTTCTCGCCAGTGCAAGGTTTTTTTTTAAAGCATCACTAGCATCTTTGATTCCCTATTTCAAGCATGCGCGTACAGTGACAAGGAGCTTAATGCTGAAATTGTTGTGCAGAATGTAGTGATGGACAGCTTAAAGGACTATCTGGGTGAAGTGCTTTTTTCTAATAATTTTTTTAAAGTGAGATATGATTTCCTCCTACTTGCCACCGTTCTCGAGATATTTGTCTTCAAACATCGCCATGCAGATAAAAAGGTCAACAATACAGATGTCAGGATTGTACACGGATACATTTATGTTGCGAGGGCTTAAACCAGAGGGAGAACTGGTATAATATATTCATTAAACATATCGGGGTACAAACATGACGTCACGACTTTGACGTTTTTCTGATAAAAGTTTTGTAGACATATATCTCGAGAACTGAAAGCGGGTATCTACTCACATTTGGGGACATTGTATCCTGCGCTGAGACTATGTCAGCGCAAAGAAAAAGAAAGGCGCTCCATTAGAACTTTAATGATGAAGGTGTTTAAAGGTAAGGAGTTGTTTCTTGTCCGTTAATCCGTATAAAAGCATGCAAAATCCTGATATCAACGATTCGGTCCTTACACTTGAAGTAGAAACTGTACTCATCAAGAACTTGGGTGGTGTGGCCAGCAACCACTTCAAGGGCCACTAACTCGTTTAAGCTGGCGAGTGGAGTGAAGAAAGTGTCTGGGGGAGACTAAATGTGTATGCAGTCCTGGTGGTTCCTGGCTGACCTTTCTGAACTGGTCATTTCTAGTCGCCCTCTGTCTCTCTCGATACTTCTTGCTTGACACTTTTACTCTGTTCTGCTCCCACTCTCTCTTTGTCCATGATCTGGTCAGTTCAGCTGTTTCTGTCTTTATTTCCCCTCTCTGTCTCTGTCTCTCTCTCTCTCTCTCTCTCTCTCTCTCTGTGTTGTAGAGTAAAAGTTTATGTTTTTCTGTCTCAAGTTTATGGATGGGTGGAAAGTGTGAAAATATTGCCCACTTCTTTTATCAAACACACCTCTTCATATCCTTTGCTGATGAGGTCGTTTATAAAGATAACACTTTCCTCTCTGTATATTTATATACACAGAGAACTTTTATTTTCTTGACAAAAATGGTAGAGGAGCTTTTTCCTGACAAGAGTCTTCAAAACCTTCGCTTTGCGCATCAGGTCCAAAATCTTGGTGGTTATCTGGCAGCGAAGAATCAAGACTCCATCGACCCACGTGAAATATTTATCTTTTTTGCGATGCCTTTTCTATCCCACTCAGGGCAAACATGTCAGTTTCCCAATCCTATTAACCCATTTCTTGTCGATTATTTGCCGGATGACTGTCATATGATACAGAACACGTGACACTAGACGCAGCCGTGAACTTCAACTCTGGATTTTGTCAGCGATTTGTCAGGATCAGACCCATAAAAGTGAAAGGCAAATGATGTAAAGTGCAGCTTTTTATGACATTTTTCCACATAAAGCGTTTATAAAAACTCTAATAAAAAGATTTGTTTCTTAATATAGGGTTGTATGTCCGACTGTTCGTTTGTCCGCACATCTGTCTGTCTCGATGCCTCTGTGTCTTTGCATCTATCTGTCCAATCCTCTTATTCCTGTCCAGACCCATGTTCGTTTGCATGTTCAGACTAACCACCTAAATGGAAGACTTTCTGTCCCCACCTTTACAACAGACTAGACGATCGATAACAACTTTTCAGAATTTTGGGTCAGAATGAAAAATGCAACACTTCCCTACGCAATACTTTATTGGATGTGTTTCTATACACTGCCGCAATAAAGAATGAAGCTTTTTAAAATTATCCTTCCGATCAAGAAAAGAGTTTTGCTCTAATGAAGGCCAGACAGACAAATTCTGTGAGTTACATTGTAAGACCTCATCGAATTTTAAGGACGTGGCTGCAGAAGAAACCTGGAAAATACTTGGTGAGATCCCTTAATAGAATACCAGAAAATGTCACACAGTAAATACTGTAGGTAATGTTCTGACATTTCAAGACATCTTTGAGAAGAAGCTAGGAGTTTTAAAGTTCTGGCCACAACTGTAACTTTTTCTTCCTTCTTCCTGAGGACCCACCAAAACAGATTACTTTGTCGGGCTGCTTTCAGTATGCCTGCAATATAATGGGTTTTTAAAATTTAATAAGTGATCACGACAAGAATTGTAAAAAAATCATTACCACGAGAAACTGGCAATAAATTCACATAATCACAGCACCAGTACAGATGAAAAAGTGTCTCTTAGTGTCGTAAACATCTTCGGCTCTCTTTATTCAGACAGGCAGGGGGATGTTCACAGACAAGAAAAACTCAAACCAAAATGAATTATTTATGATCATTAATTGCTGCGTGGAGGGAAAGCTGACATTTTTTTCTTTTTTTTTTCCCAGTGCCATACATGTGTGAGCCAATTTTATTTTGTTGGGATACCCGGCAGTTGATTACCGCAAACATGGAAGCAGCAAAATCGTGTTTCCGCAGTTTCTGGATATTTTTTTTTACATTTGTTGTTGCTGACCCTTTGAAAAATATTTTCCTACATTTTAGTCAATGTTTTAGCAGAGAGTTCCTCTTTAAGTCAACGCCCAATCCTCCTTCTTGAACTCAAGCCTGTTCCTGACAGTGGACTGTAAAGTAAATATTCAGTGCACGAATTCTGTAGAATTGATGACTCAGTGCGCATGCGCAAGACATGGACTCCAAACTGTCAGCTGATCCATTTGCTCTGAGCATGCGGGTCTTCGATAAGAAAATCAAAGCAATCAATAAGAGTTGAAGGGAGATGAAGACTGCTCGTGTTTATTTTGTTCGTTCTCTTTGCTCGTCCTTATCTAACACTCGTTCTTATCTGTGCACCTGAATGTAATGGTCGTGAGGGAAAGACAATCTTTATCGTCTCACAACACATCGACAAATAAATCATCGGGGAAGATAGATAAAATGATGTCTATGGTACGCTCCTTTAAGCTACTGATAGCATGATGCAGTGATATTTAGATACCAGAACTATATTTCAGGAGACACCCTGGTAGGGTTCACAAATAACTCAAAAGGGATATTTTTCTGCTGAACTTGTAGAATTACTAAGCATTATTTTTAAACATTGACTCTGAATATAAGTATAATATTTAGAGTTGTTTTTGATGTCACAAAGTAACAAACTTCTTATGACATGAGTTAAGACTAGGATAATTCAATCTGAGTAGTATTCTATCGTCGGGACTAATATCTTTGTTGGAAATTTAATGATTTTAAGTCAAGTATTTAAACAGTTATATTTTAAATGGCAAAATGGATTAGACACAACTGGAAAATCAAGAACAAAACTTTCCATTTTGTACTGAATAATGTGTGTTCCCTTTACAACTTGACAGCTAGCCTCATATTTCTTGAAACTTCAGATAAAGTATCTTAATATCCACATGAGCATGGTGTATCTTGTTTGGAAATACAGACTAAAAGCATCGTGAAGCTACACCAGTCTCTAAATGTTTGGAAGTACAAATTTAAACCTTGTGAATGGCAGACCCTATAAATGTGAAGAGCAGCAGTTTCGATCATTTTATTTTTGTCTCTCAGTCCGGGTAGCTTACAGCTTTTTTGGACCTCCGATTACATGGAGGTTTTCATAATCGCCGGGTATCTTTTACCGGGTATGAACTCATTTTACTGGCTGCCCGGCAACACTAACCCCCGAGTGTCTCGTCTCCATTCACTTGTTCTCCACAATGAGACACTGAGACTACATGAGACCGCGATAAGGTCTTCGGGCCACAAACCGCACTTTTGTAATCTGCCAATCTCTCATGTAAACAGAGAAGATAGTTTGGTATAACTGTGATTGAGGAACTTAGAAAGGTCTGTGTCTATCCCTTTCTGTCTGCGTGCGTGCACATGTTGTATGTACATTAGTGTGTGCGTGATGTGCGTGTGTGTGTATGTGTGTGAGAGGGACAGCGAACGAGCCCGTGTATAATAAACACTGACTTTAATGACCGATTGATGAAAAAAAGGACACAGAAAGAAGGAAAAAGCTTTTGCGAAAGAGAGAGTGCGTACTTGCGCACGTGAGTGTGTAAGTGTGCACACGCGCCTGCATACAGTAAAGAATGAGAATATCTTTCAGTCTTTAGACTGCTGGAAAAAAGACTTAGAGGGTGAATAGACAGACATAATTCAAATGTTGGGTGATCCAAAACATTTTGGTTTTACCCTTTTCGAAGCATCGATCCAAGAAATCAGAAAACATGACCGGGAGATAAATATCCAAAATGTGTTTTTCCTTTCACGTGTTCTCATCACTTTGAAACGAATTAAAGATGTCAGTTTTATCTCACCAGTGTGTCAGCACTGCAGTATCTATCTCAAGTTCCATTAATCAGATAAAGTCTGGTGTACCGGGACTTCAGCGAAAATGTGGCAACTGAATAACTAACTGTGTCAGTGAAACAACTGTGAGAGAAACTGAAATTCCTTTTACTTCTCCAGGTAGTGCTGATACTATGGCTGCCAAAATATTGCACTAATGTCTACATCATAGTTTTTACAAATAAAATAATTAAATTTCAGCTGTTCAGAAGAACCAACCTTCTACTTTTCCTGTATCGCTTTTACTAGCTTGGAAACAATCAGTGTCAAAAGACATTGCTATCATTCTAATTGGTTTCCCCAAGAGTTCAGCTTCTGGAAAGCTCTTACAATGCGAGGTGTGAAGCACGTCTGGACGCTGCTAGGAACTCTGATGGACAAACCTTGTCTGATTACTGTTCGATCTACGGACAAGAATATATCAGCAGTCAGAAATCTTCTTATGTCTTTATCTGGAGAAATTATTGACTCCCCTAAGAAACTCTTGAGTATTGTGAAAATAAGGAAAAAAATCGATTTCCGTTATTCAAACCAGATTTTGCTGGAGTTGTTTCCCTTTTGCCGATCAGCCTCAGCGGCCATCACAGGGCATCGTGGAGCGATAGAGAACCTGTGTATATAATATTGTCTGATAGCAGACAAGTATGGGAGGTGCACAATCGCTCACATGCAGGGGGATATAAGTATGCACCCAGACATACTTTGCACGACTGGTGGCCGGGTACAGTTGTCATCGGGAGGAGGGCCAAAGATGAAAGGGTGGAGATAAGAGTCTTGATGGAAACTGGTCCGCCGTGTGATCAGTCTCTGCCGTTTGGTCTTAACATTTATCAGAGAAAGGGAAAGCAAGAACAACAGTTGGTGAATGGTCAATCAGAAGCACTGACTCTTGAACAGGTGCAAATGCACGCACACACACACACAAAGCAAGCACCACTCACACCACGCAGACTCAAAACACGAGAAGTTTACATAAACACACGTGTGAACACAGCCAATCACACACACCATCCATAAATTCACCAAAGCTTATATCAAAACACATAAACACATACACAGGAGCACGCACACTCAGAAATAGAAATACCAATTGTTCAGAAGCACACCAACCACGCATACACACAGACGGACACAAAAATACATGCACAACATCCACATGCACTCTTTCGCGTGCCTCATTCTCACATACAGATAAAACCCTCGCTATTCATTGACATATTTACCAACCAGTCAAACCGTCTCTCATTTTCAGCGAGTTGAGCAGCCTTTCTCTTGTCTGCCTTAATTGTCAAACTTTTTTTCTGTCTTTAACAATAACATCAACATCTCAGGGTCTCGAGCTGCAATAACTTGCCCTCTTTAATACAAGCATGACATTTCCCGTCCACTTGTTTTCCTAGTGTTCGTTTTCCTTTGCCAATTTTCTTTTTCCTTTCGTGCTGAGTGCTGTCGCCTTTGCCCAGGAATGTGTTTATACTCAAGTTGCCTGTTGTCTTGCTCAACACGAGGCGACCCTCTGTCGAGGGCGCATCTTAATCCCAGGTCAGTGCAGGCCCGCAGTTTCCTGCTGCAGCTCCATTGTCACAGCACGCGCATCTGAAAGGTGACACCATTTCACTAAGCAGCATCCGGGTTAAAAGCTACCTGCTGGTTAAGTAAAACATTTGAAAATAAAGGAGTGGAGGAGAAAGCACAGAGCAGGAGGCGTGTTAAAGTTTTATGGGTTTCATGGGTTCTCTAAAGGCCATTATGCAGTGACTATCGACACAGCCCTGCGGCCACAGGGACGATGCTGACGATTTAAACACTCGTTGGACTATTTCTGGTCTAAACCACTTTAACCGAGAGATGCTCGTATCTGTATGCGCATGCGTACAAGCGCTTTGCTCACAGTCTGATATGTTTAAGGTCACTTTTATGCATTGAAAGAGATACGATTTTTTTGGCCTGCCAATACAACAATTGTTAATTTGCTTTTTAATTAGATTGGTGTTTGAGAGAAGTAAAGAATAAAAAACAACATTCTCGTCTTAAAAAAAATCATCGTCTGTCTCTGTGATTGTGTTTGTGAGATGGTATCAGCGGAAATAAAATACGAACAGGTAAGGTCGTCCTCTGATCTTTTGAGGTAGTTGGGGAGTGAGGTGTTAGAAACCTTCCTTTACCTGAGGGTATGCCCGTCTCCTCTCCCTTACCGTCTTACCTTCTCCAACCCTCTGAGAAGTCAGTTACCCATTCCCTCCAGCTGTGTCGACCGAAGGACATTTACTGCGCTACACAGGAATCGAATCAGTACGCCTCTCAGTTTGAACACTAACCTCTCCACTAATCGCTTCTCCAAGGGAAGAAGTATTGTTGCTAATTATTCCGCTGATTCTCTAACTACGGCTTTGATGAATATCATCACCAGCACTGCTATACTGCTGATCTCTATTGTCCACAATGCATCCGCCCTTTCCTCTATTTTTCTTCCTGTTTCATGCATGGGGAGTGAGGTGTTTCATGCATCTATCACTTCAAACACCAACGTCTAATTGATTATCAACGCATTGACGACGGAATCGAGTATACTTCATGTTTTGTCTCTCAACCATTGACACCATCATAGAAGAAATCGTCGGTGTAATCACACATCCACTCGTTGAAGCAGTCATCATGTGAATCGCTGAAGTGATCATCTTGTGGATCGTTGATGCAACCATAATGTGAATCGTTGGTTTAATCAGAGTGTGAATCGTTGATATAGTCATTGCGGGAATCCAATTTAGCCTCTTTTTGTGCAGATTCCTTTGGGCTTTAACAGCATCAAGCTCTCTTTCTAATGAAAACCATACCCGTAAGAGGACAACCGGTTTTTAGCATGTTAGATGACTTCTCTCCCCTTATCCGCTCTTTCTTGTTGCCACGCGCTAAGACATCGTGTCATTTCCAGACTCTCTGATTGGAGAAGCTTGGCCACGGGCAGGCAAGCCAGGCGTGAAATAAGAGAAGATGCATCCAAAGAAAAAGGCACTTTCTTCCAGCAGTCCAGTTTTCAGTTTCATCCGTTCACTCTGTGCTTGTCAGCGCTCAGAGATTTCCTATTGATTTGCGGTAATCGCTCCGGTGCGTCTGATTAAAGTGTCTGCTGCCGGCTGAGCTTATAAAAACTCCGTCTTTTTCTTGTCATTCACGCCTGGGCATCCTGTTATCCGTTTCTAAACGAACTTTTTGACATATGACCTCGCCATCGCAGTCTCGCGCCATTTTGCGAATGTTCTCGTCGAGATACTACTGTTGCTAGGTCCAGAAAGTTGAGAACTGGAGTTTGTAAGATCATACGAAAGCAACTGTGAACGGTTTGTACTTTTTGAGAAACAATTCATCTCTAGTTGAACATCGAGTCTCAAGAGTAGTTAACTTTTGGCGACATGACAGTGAACTATCGCCTTGACAACAAAGATTAAAGGTCGTGGGTTCAGATCTTGTTCCGCACATGCTGTTTTCCACCCTGTCTAGAAGACAACCTGCTTTGCACCTTAGTTACTGAGTATACAATACTAATTCTTCATCAAGACGTGTTTAAAAAAAACAAAACATTAATTAGTAATTATAACTAGTAATCACACATTGTAGATAAAGTAAATAAAGGGGTGAAAAAACTTTTCAAAAACATAGCTATAAATTTTTTTGTTTAAAATTTAAAATGCTCGTATCTTAAGCAGCAGGAAATCTGAACATCACAAAAGCAAACAAGAGTTAGTTTTATTGTAAATTTGTCTTCTCTTTGAATACATTTTATTTTTCCTTCCCCCATCTCCACTGTTTTCGTGTGATGCTTCTGTCTGTACTGTCAACTATTTTTTTCTGAGAGACACTCATTAATATGTGTCGTTTATTATCTTCATCTCGGCAATCGGTGTATTTTCCCTTCGCTTCTTTCTCTGGTAATCCGATGTTCCAGTGATAGACGAGCATTGCCAAGGGAGGTGCACTACACACCAGAGCCGGACTCTACCCGCTTGCTTGACTATTGATCGAATTACTGCCAACGCCACCTTAACGACCCCGAGTCCCGCTTGAGAAACGATCACTTCCACTTTCCTTTTCGACTTATACAAGTGTAGGTGAGAGCAGTTCGGGTAGGAGATTAATGTTTATGCAAATCGGTCCGCTGAAGTGAAATCTGGTTCACACAGGTGTCAAGGCAATGGCTGTCAGCTTAATTAATTTTGATTTGTTTGTTTTTGTTAAACACATTGCATGAAAAGCTTATAAATAACTATGATAAAATAAGGCCGTTCCAGGAAAAGTTTAAAATTGGAAAAAAGTCGTTAGAAAAGTGTATGTAAGCCGAAAATATGTTCCAATATCAAGAATGTTTCTACCCACACTAAAATACTTTTCGTTTCGTAGCCTCTGTCCTCATTACCAATCCGTTAAAAATACCTGCATCTGTGTGTGTGAAGGTGAGAACCAGAGAGAGAAGGAGAAAGATTAATGTAACTAAAGTAAGTAATGTTTAATTATAGACAACATTATCTCACCAGAGAAATTGGGTTCAAGGCGCTAGAGGAATTTAACAAATAATTTTAAATGATTTTGATGTGAACAAGCCCGAAGCAGGTCATGCTTCAGCAGGCCATAGTGCGTGTCTGTGCCTGCTGATCACTTTAACTAAGAAGTGACACTGCGCAGGCGCACGCTGAGGTTCCTGCCCTCGGGTATCAAGCTGCGCTCCAGATTATTCCAGGGGGCGCCTTGCCGCTCTTCATATTAAAATGTCTGGCCTAGTGTCTCACCCTTTGTCCTTAGTTACTGCAGTAAAAATCAGTTGCGGCATTAAAAATATACTTCAGACTTTGGTTTTCTAGGATTTATACACATCTGGGCAAACCATACTTTATGGCCACACTTGGGGAAGAAAGGGACCACGTGAGGGCGAAAGAAATAGGCTTAGAGGTACTTCTGGTTAACCATATTGCATATATCAAATAAGCGAATTTTGACACACAAACAAGCTAGTAGTGATATTAATCAGGGATAAACAAGTCAATGGTAACATTGGTCAGAGAGTTTAACGACCTACTGACATACACCACAAATCCTACCCCTGAAGATGGAATGAGAACCTTTATAAAAACCCTATTAAACTTACTCGAGTAACAGATGGATGTGAAAAAAATATTCCACAAACTTATCCTCAAATTTATCTATGTCGACCTATCAGCTATAACATCAAAAAGGAGAAAAAAACCCACTTTATCTTTTCTTACATTTGTGGTGCACTTCACGTCTGAGTGCTTTGTATCCAAGATTTTTGTCTCATTTTTTGTTGGAATTGAAAGTTTCAAGAAAAGAGAGGTAAAGCAAATATATATCCAGCCATGTCTTACAAGAATTACTCATCGGATATAATGGAGCCTCTGGCACTAGCCATCATTATCTTTAATATTTTGAGATGGAAGAGCTTTCATCCTATATTTCAGACATGTTTTATCCTTTCTGCTGGCAGACATTTTATGAAAAAAAAACCCGGTTGCGAGAGTTTTATTCGTAGTCGCCTTTGTACTTTTCCATTATTTACCTGTCGCTACACTATCTACTGAACTCGGTGAGAGTTTGGTCAGTGGCTGTCCTCAATGTCTACCGAATACCATTTTTTTTCATTGTTTAAAAACATTTATTTTGTCTCAGATACATCACACGTAAAATACAATGTTTTACAATATAAAACAAACATCCACATAAGGTAACAGTCATCCGAATACAAATCTTAATTTTAAAA
Source organism: Pomacea canaliculata (assembly GCF_003073045.1). Classification (NCBI taxonomy): domain Eukaryota; kingdom Metazoa; phylum Mollusca; class Gastropoda; order Architaenioglossa; family Ampullariidae; genus Pomacea; species Pomacea canaliculata. Next base: position 5,581,401 of record NC_037591.1, read on the forward strand.
AACTTTTATTGGAAACTTATTTCTGGACATTTTGTGCTTGCTCCTAACCTCTATAAGGCATTGTATTTAAATCTGGTCAGGTGACTGTTAACACCATGGCGCGTGCTATGTTAATGCGGAATTAATATTAACCAGTTAAATGAATAGTTTATTTTTCATTGAAAATAGAATGGAAACATAAAAAAGGGTAATGTAACATTTGTTTACCAACTTATGGCAAAGTCTCACTAGATGATGGTGATGATGGTGAGGATGATGATGAGGATGGTGATGATGGTCGTCGTCGTTGTCGTCATGTACCTCTCTCCTTCACGTGTCCATGATTATTATGAATTACCGATGCCCTGCACCTTGCCTTCGATCCCTCATTAGTAAGTGGCGGCCTGTGTTTGCCAAAAAGACCCCCTGCGGGACAGTGGCAGCCGTTCTAATGAGCACATGCCGTGCCGATCGCTTCTTTCTCAGAACGACCTCACGCGCCTGGGGCCCCTAGCTCTGCCTCAAGGCAGCGGCCCACATTTCCATCATGCAACGCCCCCTGAGACTTTTCCTTTAGTTGCGTGCCAAAAAGAAAAGAAAAAAAAAATACGAAGAAAATGCGAAAAAAATGAAAAGAAGGAACGGGGTGATTTTCTCCTGAGACTGGCAACTAAACGCAAAGCTTACTTTCCGGTGATGAATGACTTTACTAGAAATGTTGTATTGGCGATAAGTTTTTATTATCTACTTTTTCTTCCAGATAAGAGTATCTGTTCAGGAGTTAACTTAGATTATTTGTTTTCAAAATTTTCTTCTCTGTTCCGAGTAAAAAAAAAAGTAATTAAGAAGTATTTTTAACTGGCCATAGTTTGAGAGAGTATCTTGACCTTGTTTTTTGGAGAGGTGATGGATTCTGCTGGTTGGCAGTGGGTAGCACAAGACAAGACGATTTATCTTGATCAAACTTAACTTGGTCATTCATTGGCTGGTGAAAATTGCCCTTAAATAATGAAATTTATTGATAATACACTTTTGTTTATGAAAGACACTGAGCAAATGTATCATGACATTCTTACTTATTGAAGATGCCACCAAAAAGCTGGCATGGAATGACTTCAATGTATAACATAATATATAATCTTGAGCTTAAAATGTGTTTTGAATGTTGAATGAACAGAAGGATTAAATCGGACAAAATGACTTTTAAATCGGTTTGCATTTGAGGCTTTAATACTACACTGAAATTTAGTGGGTGAAAATTTCGATGGCACGGATTTATATACACTTTCTTGATTCATTGTCAGAAATTAACTGCAGTTCATTAAAGAGTTTTGATAAATAATTCAATAGCATGGTCATACCTCAGTGCTGTAATAGCAGAACAACTTACGTGGAAACTACATTGTTCTGCACAATGCTTCACATACAGGGTATTATAGATAATCACCGACAAATTCTTTATACATCTTGCTTGTTGTGCGAGCTGTGCTATGTACATACATGACATTTCCGCTTTATTTATATTTCAAAGCCTTAGGAGTAGTCCAGAAAAAATATTAATGTCAGTCATTAGCCCTACAGAAAAGATAGCTCTCCCTGCAAATATCTCGTTTGAATGCGCCCTCAAAATATTAAAAGTGAATACTTGTAAAAAGAAACCAGGAAACGAACCAGTCTAGACATCTGGTGTGGATGTGGAATAATTCCACGAGCTTAGAAGCCGCCGAAGGTATGTCAGGAAATGATTTAACTAATGGTTATGTATATTGCATATATATATATCCCAGCCTGCAATGATGCTGCTCTCAGAAGCTCCACATCAGCTCATTAGGAGATCTTGGTTGGGTTCTCCTCCTTCTAGTCAGACATGTTTGAGAATGTATTCATTCAAATCATCATAGCAGTCTTACTGAAAGCAGGTAAACAATGTCAGGGTTAGGATGTAGATAAAAATGTGGTCTACACGCAAAACTTTACTATTAAAAGTAGTGCCGCACTTCTTCCCGCTCCACAATGAAGATCCATCTGCCGTCGAGAGCTCATTACACTTCAAGAGAAATATCAGAATGTTTATACTGTCATGCATTAGTAGATGCCGTCTGTGAAAATAAGATGAATAGTCTGGTAATATTGTAGGCTGCTTGCAGAAGCTGTACTCCTTGAGCTGTCCACAGAGACTAGACTGTGCTCTGTCATTCCTTTTGATGTTTCACTCAGAGGAAAACGTCGGCACCAATCTTCCGGAAGACAAAGAATGGATAAACAACATTAAATTTTTTTTTCACTCTCTAATTTGCATAATATCTACATGTCCCAAGTCCATATATACTCACATAAGCCTTCTCACACACTAACAACCTTTGTACATACACGCGTACGCACTCACAAATGCTGATGGAAAGCTAAAGGAGAAAAAAAGTTTGCAGATGAGACGCTGTTGCCATGGGAGCACTGGAATAATGTGCCACAACACCCCTAATTGCACGTCCATTTCCCTTGAGCGCGGCTGGTTGAACGGATGAGGCTCACACCTTGTAATTTCTTTAATGTTTCCTATGGGAAGACACTTATTAGAGTTACCATCCGTAAACTGCCGCCAGGGGGAGTCGATGTCGCAAAGACAATCTTCAAAAAAGGAAAGTGCGTGAAGGAGCCCTGGAGTGCAACACTTATCCTAGCTTCAAGGTGCGATCAAGGTAGATGGGGTGTTTTAAACTTTAGAAAATTGTAATGATCTTTGCCGAAGAAAGTTTTCTTCCATTAATTTATGCAGAGCACTAATTCTCCTCAAAGGTGTATTTTTCACTGTGGTTTTTTTTTCAAAGCCAGTCTCTCGAACTAATTTTTATTTTAGGAAATTAGTATTTAAAATAGAAACTTAAAATTTTAGGCAATAGTAATTATTGTAGTTTGTTTATTATTGAATTAAAACATATGAATACTTTCATATGATTTGTGATGAATCTTGAATCCACATAAGTCATAATAAATACTTTATGCTGTAGTGACTTTTGTTTTCAAATAAACGAAACAGGGAAAAGATTGTTTACTACCGAATAGAAAAAAAAATTTTATAGTATTTTTAGACCCATACTACTACATTACTGTTTGTTTACTTACATTTGTCTTTGAAAGACTTTGGACTAATTCAAACCTGTTATTTTTTCGTCACGATTAATGTCAGAGAGAAAGAGAGAGATGGGGAGAAAGAAATTAAAGAAAAAGAAAACTTGAATGGGAAGCGATTGTGTGTAATGCAGGAATTAACAACTCAGTGCCCATCACTAATCACTGCCACAAGCCCGTCGTCTGTTCAGTTTGGTCTTTACGAAAATTCATCTTCTGCTTTTCTCTCCCACTTACATTTGGTCATCGGGCAGAAAGACTGATACCGGGGTTTTAAGGGTGAGTGCGGGTTTCAATAAACTAGAATCGAAGTCCATTTGGGAAGAAGGTACGGCACCTGCTGGAACCATAGTCTCTCCTTCTACAACTCGCCCTTTATTGATTTTGGCCTCTTTTTTTGGGCCTGAGTTCATTTCTCTCTTGGCGGAGAGCTCGAGTAAACAGTGCTTGCAACTGGATTCAGTTCAGAGCGGTTCCTTCAAAATGCCTGCATATAGCCCCTAGTTTGATGAAACATACTGTCTGGACGACTCTGAAATTTTACTGGCATGTACATATATTTGTTATTAAGAGTCTGCTGTTTGTTTATATATATATACAGGGGAGGGGTTGGGCATCATGGCTCGCTCATGGTGTAACCCTGCAGAGTTTCGATATTGAAAAGTTAAAACATTCAGATTTTAAACCAAATAGTTAGATTGCAATAATTGAGGCGGGACATGGTATCATTTATAAACAATTTTTTTTATTTTTTTTTTAAGAGATTGATTATAAGGATAGAGGATAAGCAGAAGTACAGCATAAGTTTTCTTGATTAGAAGATAACACCTAAACATCTTTTGATATTTTTATTCTACTACCACTGATTACTGCTTATTACCTACTGTTAGAAACATTACAACTGCTGTTAATGCTATTGATATTACTACAGCTGGTACTGTTGCTTCTGACCACAACCATTGCCATCATCATCATCCATCATTTTTCAGACGAAAGCATTGCCCAGAACTTGCTTTCCATGAACTATTCGCTTGTTGTAACTCTTCCGAAAGCCCGTTAGCTTTCCGTTCTACGTTTTATCGCGGAAGGACACACTTCATCACGAAGAACTTTTCCGGAACTGGTGTGTCAATAGGATAAGGACATTGTAACCAATTTTGCCTCCAAACGCTGGGCCATGGCGATTTGTGATTCTAATTATTGTGAGGAGAGAAATGTGGTTCCCCTTTTTTCATACCCCGGAAGAAAGTTCAGTGTGTAAGACTCCTGGGATTTTGTCTGGGGGGACGGAAGGAATAATTTCAAGGTTGCTGTCGAATGGCTGTCGAGAGAAAATGGAAGACCTGGAGAGAAGAGGATTTTTAGACTTGTTCCAATCTCTCCTAGCTCTCTGGGCTCAAGATTCAATTAAAAAAATCGGTGGGAGGGAAAAATCGTTGAACAAGAATTTTATTTCAATTCAATTTGTTTCACTGAATTTAAAAACATTCTTAACAAAAACGCCTCCAACGATATTATAGAATCGAATATGTTCTTTAATGGAGATGAAAATACACGGAATAGACAGAGTGGTGTGTGTGTGTGTGAAAATACTCTGCACATGTAATTTTTGTAGCTTTCTTGTAATAAAGTATAATAAATGTAACATAATTTCATGTTTAAGCATGATCAAATTTCAAATGTGCAAAAATATTATTTAAAGTAAATGCACAATGCACTGAGTGTAAGATAACTTTGATACTTTATTTTAAAAATTATATAGACCAGACCTGGGCAAAATCCGCCTGTCTCTGACCGGCCCGCCCGCTGACCGCCCACCAGTAAATATACTATATATACAGTATTGGGTAAAACTGAGTTAGTCTTAGAACCATCCCAGCATAGGATAAGAAATGGGTGCAAACAGTCGTAGACACAAGACGAGTGAGAGATGAATGGATTAAAAAAAATAATTGCAGCGAAAGTCAATTCAACCATTAATCAGAGTTTTACAGTTGTTATACATTCTACACTTCAGTCTCGGTCAGAAGTACTGTTGACTAAGCCCAGTAGTCTGTACACCTCCCATTCAATACAGAAAATAGTGCACAAGCTCATCATGTAACTGACAGGACTGGTGCTGAGCAACTCTTTGTGTAAAAAAAGACTTTCAAGAACACGCCCTGGCTTTGCTTGGTTTGTTAGACGAACAGGAGACGAGGGCCCCGTGTGTTTTGCATTAGCCTCACGTGCGTAACAAATGAAGCGGGCGGCCAGGCAGACGAGTCAGTGATTAATCTTACTACGCCCTCGTCTCCTCCTTTCGATTTTGCTGTTCACCCATGCCGACCCGATATCTGGGCCGTATGGAGATAATGAATCGTAATGAAAATTAGGCTAGCCTTCTGTTTTGATCCTCTTGCCGCATGCCGTTGCCATGACAACGCATATGGTAGTCAATAGGCAGAGTCTGATATGCACATGTCTTTCGCTGGCATAGCCTGTGATAGCACGCAAACAAACAAACAAACAAACAAACAAACAAACAAACAAACAAACAAACAAACAAACAAACAAATATATTATTCTGTAGTATTGTTTTTCTTTTATTAAGTATTTAATATACTTTTCGTCGTTGCGTTTGTAATTAAGATACTACTTCTTAAATAAGTTTTAGTTGATATTAGTAGTAGCTACGTAGTTGAAATATAGAAGATTGGAGTTCTAAAACTACTTCATGCATTAAGTTTTATTTTATTCACTTGCTTGTTAACTTAATAGACATGGCTCTTTTCTTGTTCTGATAAAACTGGCTTTGAGATAATGATAATGGTAGTTCTGAAGACAGGACTGACAGTTACACAAAGAAGCCAGGGAAGAAGTGAGCTTTCAAGGCTACGATATTCCTGACACTGATTTTAAAAGCTTCATTTAGCAGGTCCCTAAACTAATCAGGTAGATGATGTTCCTGCAGCGACAGTCAAAGCAGCCTGTGGCACGGCACGCGCTTTCTGTATCCGTCGCCCTCGACACGCGATATGCTCCAGACACATTCCTTCCCATGTATATGCCCGCACATAGTTCCCTCACTGTATATGTCCACACACATTCCCCACCATTTCACATTATAGTTTATTCAACAAACTTCAATAAAGTTTCGCATACAGTACAAACTTGCAACTCTAACTTCCGGCCTATCTGTTTGCAACTCTGTCCCATAATTCCCTTCCAGGTTGCTCCGTTCGTCTAAAGAAAAGCTCCTGACCGTCCCTAGGATTAACTTTAAAGTCCTCTGGTAGCTCATGTTTGCCTTCGCTTGCCCCAGCTGTCTAGAATTCTCTTTCCCCTCCGCTGAGAGACAGTCATTGTCAGCATTTCAGTTTGTTCCGTTGTACAGCGCAACTGTTGAGCATTTGTTACCACGCTATTGGTGACCGCGGACAGAGGGTTCGGATCTCGTCTCCACCACAGGTCATTTCTCTCTGAATGTGATACTGTCTTCAGGGTTGGACTTCCTTACAGCCTCTGTTGCTGATGGCATAAAACACCAAAACCAAGGTGGATTTCGTATAAGGTCTGCCTGGGTGTAGGACATGGCTGTCGTCTTGTTTTTCCCCTGCATGATGGATTAACGGCCTTGTCCAGCTTTCTTTGGCCTCGTGCGAGTAAAATGGATGGCTCTGTACTTTTGGTGGTGAATTCTTTCAGACACCTTTTACGAAGTATCGATCTTCGAAAGACAAGATTCATCAAGAATTCCATGACGCATAATTACTTTCAAAAGTAAGAAGAAAGAAAACAAAACGGCCAATTTCTGAGTTAGAGAATGTAATGGCATGGCATCTTTATAAAACAAGCAGATGTAAAGTCTGTGATGACCACTAACACAGAAACAAAGTAACAGCAAAGTTTTCGCGCATGCGTGGTGCCCTTTTTTTAAAATTTAAATTTATATTAACTTGAAAATTATTCAGAGGGCGAAGTAATTCTGTGCACACAAACAAACTTAAGTTTTGTTTAAAGTTTTATTTTTGGAAGCACTTGAGACACACAGCTCTTCTTCTCATTCCATGCCTGCGAAAGCCCTCGTTCCGCGGAATTTTGGCCAGAAGACCTTGGTCGTGTCATTACAACCACCAAATCGATATCCCGATTTTCCGGAGCGAGCCACACCACAATCATAAAAGCTCGTGTAGAAGGCTAAAAAGGCTAAGCACGATGAGACCCATAAACAGTGATATCCCAGGAGGAGTCTTCAAGCGGAAGGAAGTGTCTTGATGGTCGCTTAAAACCAACATAAAGTTTTCTCTTCCGTTCACTCTCTCTCTCTCTCAGTCTCTCTCTCTCTCACACACATATATATATACAAACACACTCAATGAACTATGAGACAATAAGTGGAAGAACACATACCATCTTGAATTTTTTGTATCCTCTTGTATCAATCGCTAACAGCAATGGCGAAGGGTTCTAAGAAGATAACTAAACAAGTTTTATAGAAGAACATAATTCATTAAACACATGAGGTTGTGGTCCATCAAGAAGAGGATAGCCGAGGGGTTAGGATAATGACATCCAAGTGGAGGCAAGCACTCTAACTTGTTCGATACCTAAGTGGCGCAGGGTTCGTCCCGTGGTTGACCCCCGTTGATGTGTGAGCACAGGGTCTCTGTAGAGGAGTAGCAAGATGAGACAACACCAGGCATGACACCAGCCTTACAAAAGTTTGCCCCTCAGAAAATAGTTCCTCAATCTTTAACCATGGAATGGTTATATGGGACCACATTTTGTCTCTGTGTTTGTATGGAATCATCACTTTTGTTAACACTGTCGTCGTTGTCATCCCCTACTCGTCCTCTTTCTTCTCTTTTTCTCTTTTCCCATATTCTGCCGTCCTTTATGTTACAAGTGTTTTCTCTTTTCTTCGGGTTACCCGTGTTGTTTTCTGAAGGTTACATGTTTTTTTTTTTTTCTAGAATAACTCTGAAAAAAAGTGCACTTACTTTTTCCTCCCAGCTTTTACTGACACTCTCATTATCAAAAGGCAAGCCGTGCAGTTAGGCACTGAGCTAGTGAAAAGCCAAAAAAATTTTTGCATCAGAGAAACTGATATCAGATGCATTATGTATTATGCTTTGCATTTAATAATCTCGGTAAAAGGGCAGACGATTCAGCGGCCGTTGGCTACAAGCTTCTTGTACTTTCTGTTCCTTTGATACGGGTGCTAACTGCCACAAGGCACCCATCCTCCATACTCTTCCTTGTTACTGGGTTAGCATTTTGTTCATAGAGATGTTTCGATAAGTGTAAGACAGTAACATCAATGATTATATAAATGTGTGTTGGGTTTTTGAATTTTTGCTGGTTCTCCACCGCAAGAAGTACAAAGTCCCTAGGGAAAGATTTATTTCTCATTTTAGCAGTGAAGGACGACAGTCACCAGGACATATAAAAGCAGAAGTGGGAGCGAGAGATCGTCCATGACACTTTGTTTAGAAGAACGACATGACAAACATGCAGCAAATTATGAACTGTTGTGACATTTTCCATTATGTCTTTAGCTTTGAAATTTATATTTTGGTTCTAGGGATTGCCGTATGTAGCATGGGCTTTGTTTTCGATATTTCGAACAGACAGCCTGTCGTGTATGGGCGACATGTCTCGCTGTTGTGACCTAGTGACACAACTGAAACTGAAAAAATATAGTTAGAAAGTGTGAGCTGGTGTGTCGATTCTATAATGTCTCGGTAAAGAGACAGCTGGTGTGATGTGTAGCCTCACACTTGAAATCGATGATGCATGGATCGACGAAGTGGGAGATATAAAAAAAGAACAGAAAGGTATCATAAAAAAGTATTTCAGCTCTGTATGGAGGACAATGGCAATGACGATTTTATTATTATTCCGATTTGTATGCAAAAGCTCGTTCTTTTCATTGGCTTCATTCACAGTGAATAATAAAATCGCCTTTATGCTGATCTCCACTTTCCCCAAATCCGCCAACCTGTTTTCTTCGCGAGGCTAGATAACAACAATGGCTGAGAGCTCGCACTTTATTTCTTACGGTTTCGACATTTTTCTAGCCTGCTGGAATCAGCTTGCGCGTTAAGCTCAGCCTGAATCGGATTTCCAGGCTAACGTTTCTTCCATTGTCACCTCCTAATGCCATTCTCCTATCCAGTATCATCTTCGCCGCAGAGACTTATCGATCGCGTAGCACGTCGCGCGGCGATCAGAAACCCCGCGCGTGCTGACATCGGGCCGCACAACAGACCCGAACGTGCGAGGCGCCGGCCATAGTAGGGTCACGTAGAGGTTAGGCGACAAAAGAGCCCACTAGAGTGCTGCTAGTTTTTTTTTAATTTTTTTTTTCAACCACATTAAAGGAACACATCAAGGTTTTACATCTCAGTGGCTACGGCGCGAAGACGGGTTTTCACGTAGTGATATACCGCAGGCTTTCCCAGTCGTCTATAAAGTCGAAAGGTTTGGCAACACTTTGCAGTGCAATAATTTAAATTATATTATTGTCCAACCTTGCTATCTGAATGCATCTTTGTGGAAATGGTTCGGAAAACAAATATTGTTTGCGGGAGTTCTTATGAAATATTCTCTGTGCAGAAATTTTCCAATCACTATGGCCACATGATCTAACTCGCAAAGACTTTATAATATATATAGCTGTCAAAACTAATGTTAGTAAATATTAAATAAGAAGCAATTATAAAAAAATCTTTGAGTAAAATACAGTCAGGTTTGTTTGTCGATTGATCATAAGGAAGTGGATCACGTGGTTCGATGATAAAGTTGATTGTTATGTCTCTTAGGCTCTTAATGGAAGCGGTTAAAATCATTAAATGATCCGACAAATCATAGAATCAATACACAATCCTACTAATTTAAATATCCCAGCGGTGTTCTTCTCAGGTTCACAGGTTCACAGGCCAATACCTGTATTATTTTCTGTCTTGGTTTGCCTTTATTGCCTTTCTCTTCAAACTGCATCTTCGGAAGTTTTCCTATTATTACATACATGCATAGGACAAAACGATGTGCCAGTCTTGATGCTCGTAATAGCATTCAATTTCCGCTCTTAGAAATAATGAAAAGTTGTTTCCGAAGCCACTTCAAAGAGCGAAAATTCTTCTCTACGGCGCAGTAGTGACTGAGCGAAATGATCAGTGATTATGGCAAGGTCTTGATTTTACAGTTTAAACTACGAGATTACTTCCGAACTTATAATCAGATAGCACAGTTATTCTTCCCCCTCTTTTAGACCCGAGAACAATTTTACCGATTTTCCCATTTAATTTCCAAAGTGGAAAAAAGTCATAGCACAGCGCCCTTCGCAGTTAATGAGATTTCGTTAATAGTTACACAAATCCCGTAAGAAACAAATTATAACTTCAAGATAATAATTTGATTGGAATATCGAGAGAGGAAATAGCCTCCGAGAGAATTAACAAAGTTATGATGAAAGTTTGCGTGCGAAGAGCTTTTTTTCTTTTAAAGTGGCTTGCCCAGCCAGGAAATTGCTTTCGCTCAAGTCAAGTGGATTTGTCGTGGCTAATAAGAGAGATCAGTAGTTTATCCCTTTCCTGTATTTTTTCTGTTTCTCCTTCTCGCTCGTTCTCTGTCTCTTTCGGTGTGTGTGTAAAAAGGTTAACCTGTGACCTTACAGCCCTCGCTAATGAGGTGTTTGATCCCTCAGTTAGCTCGGGGTCAGCTTTTGTGAGGGCGGTGCCAGTCTCGTCTCCCTCGCTTCCAGACCTTCTCCAACTTTCCACGAAGTCAGGTACCCACTCCACAGCTGGGTCAAGTGGGGTAGGTACCCGGTTATCAAACCCAGTAGTGTGTGAGCCCTCTAGTTGTGAGCCGTTATTTTAACCAACAGACTGTGTGTGGCTTTCTCTCTCCCTCTCTGTGAGAGATGCGTGGGTGGATGAGGGAGGGGAGTGTATGCGGGTACATGCGAGTGGGTGTAGATCCACCTCCATCCTCCTAATCATGAAAGCATTTCAATATTTCTTCTGTGATGGGTTTCAGCTTACCTCACCTAACATTTATTGTTCTGGCTCTCTAACACTCTATATGTCATCGTTGGAGTCGATAGCTCATTTATGGAAGACAAACGGCTCCAAAGCTTAACTGCCGACTGTCATAAATCAAGTATAGTCTTTCCTTCAAATTACACCTTGTGGTACAACATTTTTTCATCTTTATATAATAATACTTAATAATTCAGTACTAAACATTAATAAATTTTTCATTTGCTAAATGCATACGAAATTCAGGGCTCGGTCACGTGTGTGTTCCCATCCTAACCCCACAAAGTCTGTGCCTTTCAAGCCCCTTTCAACATACAAGGAAGGACTAAGCCTCGCCATTAATCATAGCCTGATGTGCCTTGTGACATCGAATAACAGGAGCCGGCTGGGATCAGACATTGCAAAACCATTTCATCAACTTTACCACAGTCTGCCTCGCAATGTGCAGTCATCGACCGTCAAATTGCAGTGCCCTTTCGAGTTTAGTAATTATAAATAATGGGATTTTGCACCAAAAATATACGTACATATATAATTCAAAGAGAAAGAAGAGATAATAGCATTAAATATAGCAGAACTTGACAAAAAACAAAAATCATTATTTGTTTCCGAGAAAATTTGATTCCTCTTTTCAATATCAGCAACTACCCATACCCGAAACATTTTCACTTTGAAAAGACATTGAGTAAATATACAGTAAGGGATTTCGCTAAAAAAATGCCCCTTCAAAGAATATTTTGCCTTTAAGTTGTAATTCAAGATAAATACAGAGATTTCATAATTTTGTAACACGTTAAACATTGCAAAACAAAGAAATAAGAATTTAAAAATAAACTGAGAAGATATTAAAATTAGACAATGTATGATTGGCGCAGAAAATGATTTCTGTAGGACTGATTCTTGACAAATGGCCTGTCTGGCTCCTGAGAAGCTGAGCTAGCTCGACCCTCTCTGCTTGTTACCACAGTGCTCTGATGCCACTCCATACGGATGACTGCCAAGAGGTGTGGCCAGCCTTCATTCATTTCGCTTCTCTCATACTTTGTCGTTTCCCGAGAACCATGAGACAAAAAAAAGTTCTGTACACCAAGTGAAAATGATGAAATATTGTGCAGATTTCCACAGTCTTAAGGCTGGAACCAAACAGCTTCAGAAACCAGTGGAGAAAGAGTTTGTTAACAATAAATTTGGGCAGAGTGGGGAGGACTGGTAACCCCTGGACCTGAAATAATACAGAGCTCTTCCTGTGTGTCTTTTGCATATTTTTTTATTTTTTCCGTGTGGATATATCAATATCTAAAAAATTATGAACATATGATGACAGTAAGTCTGAAAGACATATGAAAGCGAAGAATTAAAGAAAGTGCTAAACGGAGATGACATTTGGTTAGTGATAGGTTTCTGTGTCAAGTCGGCAAAAGACACTTTGATGTGTCAATAAGTTTGATAATGGTAAATGTTCGATCGAAATAAAAACTCTGCAACTTGTGATACGTGGTATTTGCAGATGATCTATTAGCTGTCTTGTAAATCAGAGAAAAGGAAGGAGCAAAAGCAAAGGAGAGAGAGAGAAAGCAGTAGGTGGAGAGAGAGAAAAAAAGAGTTCAGCAATGCAGACAACAAAATGTTAGAGAGAGAGAGGCTGGCAGTAGCAGACTGGCAGGCTAGGGAATTATTGAATCATAACACCAAACATTTCCACCAGGAAAAGCCATCTAGGCGTAGTCACAAGTCACGTGGTTAGCTCGATCGTTTTGCTAGATGTTGCTAAGCACGATCTTTAGGCTCATCCTTGTGATGTGAGGCTGGTACACACTGACTAAACGACAGCAGAGCTCGTGGAAAATTCTAGTATATACACACACAGAGTCAAATATACACACATCATACTGCGTGTGGTGATAGCTAGCCAGATGTACAAAGGAAACCAAACTAATTAAATAATTTTTTAGAAATCTGTCCCGAAAACAAAATAAATAATCGAAAACAAGGAAGGTTGTTTTTAGAGGCTGTAATACAATACAGGTTAGAACACATAACACAAAAGCCATGACACTTTTATTTGTAAAATTTACTGGCAGTCACCGGGAACAGCCTTTAGCTTGCTGCAGAAAACCTGAAGCTCGCAAGTTCATCGTCTCAGTCTAGAAGGCAAATGGCATTTGAAATGCAAGTCAAGCAGCCTGCAAAAGACATCTGGTAACGAGGCCGAAGGGAGAAATGTCACAATGTTGTTAAACCCTAGGAAAACCAATTGGCAAGCTGGCTGCTCAGAATGAAGAAGACATATTGTCTGCAGAACTAATTTTTTGGTTTAGGTTTTCTTGCAAGCTTCACGACCAGTTGTAATGTTGGACCTGGATCGCTCGATTTTCTAACAGTTGTTTAAATAATAATTACTACAGTAAGTGGAGGAAGAAGTGTCCCTCCAAAATGAAATGATAACTTCAGTACCTTTAGTGTCTCTTCACCAAGCTCCTCCTTTCACTGCCTTATAGTGCCTGCTTTCATAATGTCCAGGTTTTTCAGAGAACCTCTTATTTCTATACATTTTGACGAGAGCTTAATCTACATTCATAACACTCTTTATTAATGTTTGCCATATTTTCGCTATATATATATAATATTATATACTTTTTCTTGTATTTTAGTTAGGTTTGTGCACAAGTGGGTAACTGGTACTCGAGACAATGCAAACAAATAAATAAAACTTAGTTTCCATCTTAGACAAAGTTTTTGCGAGGGTCCAAGCTAATCTTTGTCACAGTGGGACAGGAAGGACACGAGACAGAAAAGAGCAAGGGGCCATCCACACGTCACAAGCGGACATGACGAATGACAGTAGGATGCCGGGAATGTTTCGGCAGTGTTCGAAGGAAGTGTATAGAAAGTAGGAAAGTGCGCCGATGGTGGAGGATATTGCATCTCTCATCACGGGACCGCTCAAGGCACACAAACTTTCCAGGACCCTACAGGTTCAGTCTAGACCTCAGGAGCGATTCAAATTTTTTTGTCAGTTTTGTACCAATATACAAAAATATTTTCGACTCAGAACTAGCTGGAAGCATATTAAAAATTTAATGGTCAATTTTTTTCGAACATAATGACAGTCAATGACCATACATATATAAACCCCATGTATGTATGTAAGCACATCTGTGTTTATGTATGCGTATTGGTTGATGTGTTTGTTTTCATGTATGTTCGTGAATGCGTCTATGATTTGTATACATTTTTGTTGACTTGTTCCTAAGTATGTTCATACAGTATTCAAAACAAAACGACCTTTTCGAACATGTCCGTGCACATATGTTATCGCCAACCATGCGGTTTAAATGTCAAACTGTGAAATTGTCGCCCTTAGTCCTGATCCAACGGTTTTTTTTTTTTTTTGTTTTTTTTTTGGGTTTTTTTTTTGTTGACTTTATCGAAAGCGAACACTTCCTCCATAAACCGATTTCCCAGACAGTTATTCGTCTGCAATAACCACCATTTCAGCAAAAGATTCTCCCTACATGCAAATCTGAAAGCATGCACCAGCCAACTCGAGAGATAATGAGGGACTGCTCGACAGACAGTAGGAAACGTCAATTAACTGACCTTTACAGGCTCCCAAACATCGTGTCAGCCCCGGCAACTTCCATTGATCAGGCCCTTCACCAGACACAAACATGATATAACGGGACTTGTTCCTCCTCCTTCTAGTTGCTGTGTCTTCCTCATAATCCGTGGGTGATCACAGACAAGCAGAGTTTTCAGGGAGGAACTGAAGGTCAGCGGTGATAACATCGTCAAAGACAAAATGGCTGTTGTGGTTGTTGATGTGAGTTGTTGTGTCATAGAAGAGAAACTTGTGAGGTCTTGGACCTGAACTTTTAACTTTCAAGTTTACATGTTGCTTTGATCCGTTAATTGTTTCCATTTTAAGACCGTTCTTGCCAGAAAAATGTCACATGTCCATTTGCGAAATGTACTGAGAGAATAAGTAAGAGACTGGGGTTATTAGAAGATTATCAGACAAGACACGGACACATCTTTCAAACAATAGTTATTTTTTTAAAATCTTCCTACCAGTACCTTTTGGGTTAGTACGAAAAATAAAACATGAGAAGAAAAACTTCGGCCAGAAATATGTCGATTAATTTAATGTCATCAAAGTTCATTACTTCTAAAGTTTTCGCTGTTTTTATCTTTTTTACCGTTAAAAATACATAACCACTTTTATAATGTTGTGTTTTTTGTGAACATAGCTTTGAGGTACAACGAGTAATAGCTTCTAAACAGGGTAACGATACAAGCTTATAAATATCCTTTTACAGAATCACAAAACTCGATGGGATTTAGTAAGATTGGGTGATTCATGTTAAGGCTAGGAACGAATAAAATCGTTCATGAAGGTAATGATAATTTCATGTGAGACTTAAGAAAATTTGCCTCCCACACAAATTTCGATGCACTAGTTAACCTAAAGCTGAGATGATTGTACCGAGTGCCACTGCTCACCCTGACATCCATGCAGGCAGTTCATGCTTACTTGAGAGAATAAAGTATAGACCATGGTTGATGAAATACTGCAGACAGGGAAAAACCACAGTGACCAATCGGTTCAGACAAGCCTTTGAAGTTCTTCATATCCCCTGCTGATAGCAGTTTTTCATTTCCGGATATTGTTGAACTTGTCCGCTGGGAATTCCTCCAAGCGCTTCCGGTGTTTACGACGCTGTGCGCAGGAGTGGAAGTGCAGAACCCATCAAGGAATCTCTCCGAGTTCTTTGTGCACAGGCCGAAGCCGTAGTCGTCTCCTCCACCCTTCCATCTCTCCCCTCCGCCTCCTCCCTTTCCCCGCCCTCCTCAGAGCTCGGGCGACAGGGCTTACTGAGAAAACGTTGGGCAGATCAACACAATAACCAAGGGCGCCTTCCCAAATCCCTTTCATGTCTGCTGTCTCCATGGAAAGGGAACACCCGCTCCCAGATAAACATTGAATTGAGTGTACACTGACGTTCGGTAACTTTACACAATATATTTTACATGTTTATGGAGGCTTTTTTAGCTCGCACTAGGAAGCAGACTATGGCGGTAGCACCAGCCATGTTTATTTTGTATTCCGTGTATTGACCGCTGTCCAAGAAACAATTGCAGATAAACTTTGAAGAGGGAAAGTAAACTATGATTAGACTAACATAAACCTGTGAGATCAGGTTCACGTAGAACCCTGGCATTCTTTTGCTTTTTTTTTCTGCGAGCTGGCTGAATGTTACACCGAGCAGGGTCTGCGGTAGACCGGTGCCCCAGTAGTACAACATTTACCACGAGGGCAGGATCGTATGAAAAGAGTTTTTCTTCGAGGAGCGGAGGACCACAGATACATTTGTACATCCGGGGTTTTTATTGTCTCCATTCAGTACCTATAACCCTGGCAAGCCCCCTGTAACTGCCAGTCAGACGACTACCTCTTAGGTGTGGGTCTGCCTCCAGTTGAAGGTTCCAACAAAGTTTTCTCTAAGGTAACCCTGCCTCTGCTTCATAATGATCGCCCTTGGCGCTGTAAATTTTTTCAGAGAGTTTTGTCTTGGCTTCTTGTCCTTTCCTCTTATCATAAAATCAACGAACTAACGAATGAATGAACAGGTAAATGAATGAATGATAAAGTTAAGCAAACTTATTTTGTCACTGCTCACCAGAAACCTCTGGCCTCACTTCTGAGTTGAAAGATGTAACACGGGGAATAATGTATGCAGCAGAATCACTGACCATTCACACATTAAAAACAAAACCAGTGGACCTCGTCGGTGATGATATTTTAATCTTCCATCCCCATCCCCTACCCACCCTGTCATCACCTCCCTTACCATGCCTGCAAAAGCTGCCTGGGTGATATCGATCTTGTTTTTAGTGGTGAATGTGTGATGATGTTATGTTCACCATCACCCAGAGCACCAGTGTGTGACAGATGACAGGCGCTTGGCATTCATCTGGAACTGACTGTCTGACTGGCTGGCTGTAATTGATGCCATGTCGACCCGCATCTGCTTTCTTGCCTAAGTGCCTAACTCGTGTATGATTTGATTTTTGTTGGTGAGTGCATGGGTACTGAGGACAACCGATGTACACACTCATCAACATTTAAAAGCTCCTCTGTTCATTTATTTGTTATTTTTCTGTGTTCAAATGTACCCGTGGCCAATAATATATCGAAGGTGAATGTTTTAATGTCTTTAATAAAGTAGGCGATTCTTTTGTGTTCATATCTATTCAAGATTTTGTCAGTCAGATGTGTCACATGGGGTCGGTCCCTCGGGTGTATGAAATTATCATTCTTGAAGAATGTGTCCTGAATATCGAAAGTCTTCACGGGGTACATATGACTTGTTCTTATGCGGACGATTGTAGTATTACATTATGAAGCAAAAAAAAAAAAAAAAAAAAACAAACACAAAAACAAAAAAAAAACAAAAACAAAAAAAACAACAAAACAAAACAAAAACAAAAACAAAAAAAAACAAACAAAAACGAAAAGTGAGTTCATCTGATATCTGTTGCACTTTGTAACTCGTTGGTGTTGGTCGAGGGATGTTGCTATATTTAACACTAACCTTGTCATTGTAAACTTCATTTCCAGGGTCATCAGCTTTCCCTGTATTCTAAACTAAATAAACCTCGTGCAAGTTAGCAAGACCGTGCTGTCTTCATGTATTCTTCCCTTCCTACACTCAGACGAGCAGCTGTGCCACTAACCTTGCCTGCTGTCATTCTAAGGGTCGGGCTGGCATTCACAGTATATGGATTCAGCCTGGTTTCCCTGCACACCACTGTATTTTTTCATTATTTTCTTTGTCCTGGTTACAGTGTCTGTTCTAGTTACAGTATTTGTCGATTTGCTGCTGTTGTTGTCGCGAATGTGCAGTTATTTTGTCTCAGTCTTGTGGCAAGCAGCTGTATAATCAACGCAAATAAACAGCCACATTATCGTCTGACTGATTATTGTTCACAGCCTGATGGGTTGTTTCGTAAATTGTAACTAAACATGGGAAAATGAGAAGCTAGCGGATTGGGAATAATTGTTGCGTGGCAATAGTTTTCTTCAGCCATTGTGGTTCTTTATAGGGATTAGTCACGCACACGTTTGTTTGTTTTGTTTTGTTTCTTCCTAGTTTGCTTTGTTTATGTCTGTGATGAAAAGATCAAAACAGAGAGGAAAAAGAAGTAAACGGTGTGCACTTTATTTATGAGTTCTCAAAATCTTTGAGAATCAAACCTGAACTGCTCTTAATGTCCAGTTGTCCACCATTTAACAAAAATTATTTTAGTCAGCTAAAGTTAAATACTCGTACTCCTCCTACCTAGAAAGAGGAAAGGAAGGAGCTATATGGTAAAAGATAGTAAGAGACATGGAAGACGAGTGTGGAATTTTATTTTCCATGATCCTCGGTCTGTAGTTCTTCTAACAATATTCTTATTCTCTCCTACTTCCCTTGGCACGATGTAGAAGACTGAGGGAAGGTGTTCAAATGATGGGAGTGTTCAGAGAGGCGAAATCATGCATCCACGCACGAACACACGCACGAACACACCAGCATATGATCTCAGATGTGCGGACAAGGATACTAATTCATACCTCGACAATCTTTGGTCGTCTGTCTGTCCTTCTACACTCACGCACCTCATCCGGTTTGTTTTTTGTTTTTTTTTCTCGTAATGTGCGAATATCAACTTCGTTCACTTTTAACATGGAGTTTGCCCTCCACACACCCTCACCCCCATCCGCATTACCGAGCATCTTCCTTCGTACCTGGCTAGTGTGTGTGTGTGGTATATAATATATATAACACTTTGATAAATAATTACTTTAAACAGTTGATCGCAGCTGCACCTGATTCCCTCATCCAGGTAGCTTCTTCCCCAATTATTTCCTCTTTTGCCAGAAACCTGACACGAAGCCTGTCCACCCTGAAGCTGAGTCGCCGTGAACAAGAGCCTGAACCTCAAATGAACCTTTCCTTTCTGTGTTCCTTAGAGTATTCAGCTGGCTTTGAAGTGCGCACATGTCTCATTTCTATTGGAAGTTAACACCACTTTTAAAAAAAAAGTTGGTAAATGTTTGGGACTCTGATAGACGTTATCTGCCTCCATCAACAGCTGAAGCTAAAACGCATTTGTCTCCCTGGAATATATGCTTCTCTCCCCTTTAGTCTTCCTCAACCCTCTTCCCCACCTCTGCAGCACGTTCAAATCGTTGTGGAGAATAATACAGATAAAACAGAAGTTTACTTCTGCAAAACAAAACTTTAAAACTTCTGGTAATACAAGGCCAACATTTTAAAATTTAGAAGATTAAAATATTTCATTCATTATTTGTGTTCTATGGAGTTTCTCCGGGGTAAAAAAAAAAACCAACTCAGACTCTCTTCAAGCAGGTGCACTATCACGTGTCATCATTCGTTGGGTATTTTTTTTTTTTTTTTTTTGCTACACTGTCTCTGCTTTCCATTTCTTACTTGATAGCCTCAGATATCTGATTTTCGCTGAAAGCATCTGCCGCCCCAACGATACTCTGGTGGCCACGTGTGTCGTCTAGTGTAATTTGATGCTGTCAACAGCAGTGCAAAGCCGGCTGAGTCACATCCCGGACTGAAACATCGCTTTCACATAAGAATGTTATGATCGATTCGATATGAAGATACTAAAGCCAACACTGGAAACCAGTTTGAGGTTTCTGCCTCGTGCACACATTTTATTGACGATTACCGAGTCTGTACCTGGGTGGCCAGCTTGCGATGCCTGTCTTTGCTGGAGCCTCACGAGTGTAAAATCTGATGGAATCTTATCCTCGCAAATAAGAAAGGAGAGAGATTTTGTAAAGGGGAAAATATTCTTTGCCCCATCAGTCCAGCTAACGTGGCATGAAATCCAAGACTAGTTTGGGACAAGGAATGACATTTACATGTCTGCTTGGCTTCCCTCGTAGATACTGTTGTTAGAAAATTGCTTTCCTCATGATAACGGGCTGGTATCACAGAAGCTGATTTTCGGAAAGGTGTAATTTAGCTTTTCTCTTTGACCTCTTGCGTGAGATAAAGTAGCCTGATATGCGTGTCTGTAGAAACACGCATGTCCCGGCACAAGTTTTGGCTACTGAAGAATGTATGGACCTTGCAGATGAGCTTCGCGCATCATTTTGGGAGAATACAGTTGAAACATGTCTGTAGGGGTCGTGTTCTACTGTAGTGGCTTTATTACACCATGCGAACTATAAAAATACTGCAATTCCTGATTCCTAACCCCGACATACCCGGGTGAACGTTGGTTCCACGAGCTTTCTACACAACAATGCGCTTCATTCTACATCAAGACAACTGTACAAACCTTCAGCAGACGACAATAGACACAGACAAACCTACAAACGCACGGATGTTCAAGAGATGGATTTTGTAGTTTTAAATGGAAATTACTTCTAAGAAGGTAAATTTTCACGTCCAGATGAATCATGTTTAGAAAGGGCGAGGGAGAACAGTACCTTGATGAACTCATCACGATGAGAGCCCTGCTTTAGCCACCCCTGTGAACCCATCGTTGTCTTGTACAACTCAAGAACTCTGCACTTTAGTCGCCACCTGCACCGCTCAAAGGAAGAATAAAATCGTTAGAGACGAACACAAGGATGAGAATCATTGCCTCTCAGCTGCCTCTTCCCCTAGAATTTAAAATATAATTTACGGAAGAGAACTGGAGATGGGTTCTTGAACCTTATTTTTATTTTCAATTCAAAGCGCTTAATGTCACCGCCTGTGAGTTATCTTCTCCTTGCACACAGAATCATCATCGCAGCCCAGAGAACAGCAACATCATTGGCGTCGTTATCAGCCGACACCTCGTGCCTACAGCCAGCAGATGAGGGGCATTAATCACTACAAGATCGCATAGTGTTCCTGAGCTTCCCTCCGCCATTTCTTGCACCTGATGACTCACACACATCGTTTCTGCCTGAATGGCTACAAGAGAGTTTATCAAGAGTTCGCGTCCCTGTCTACAACTATAAACATGCACGTCCATCCACCTTTACCCCTCAAACTCAGGCAGAAGAGGGGAAAGAAAAATGAAGAAAAACATGTGCGACCTTCTTGGTCCAAAAGGATCTTATAAAAATTGAAAAGCCATTGGAAGATCAATTTTACAGGTGCAGGAGCGGAATGGGAGAGAAACGGAGTAGGAGAATGGGATTTTCGATAAAGTGTGGAAATTTTACGGCCATGGTAAGCAGTAAAAATAGAATAGGAAAATAAAATAAAAAACGAGATGAATGTTTAAAGCTTCCAGCTCTGAAGAGTCGTAAGAGCTGCAGGCACTGAGGCACGCCCACTTTTATTTCCACTACAAGTGGAAGTAGGTTGTGGAAAGTGCTAGGACCTGGTTAGGGTAGAGCGATATATAATTTATAAATAAGCAAACTAATAATAATAATATTTTAATTAGTATATAGAGAATTTAAAATACGGGTTTTAACCATAAATGCTGATACCAGATACTACAATCAGATTGTAGAGTATCTATTTCGTAAATTGAGGAGGAGATTCTGTGTGCATAGGAAAGTCCCAAATAGCATAGCTGAAGATAAATATTGCTGAATTAGCTGTTTTTTTAAATTTTGCTATTGTGTTGTCACCTATTCACCCTGTGTGGCAAGACTGATGGTCTCATAGTAAACTGTTGGTTTTTACACGACTCTCCAACACACACTCTCAATAAACATTCACGAATGCCTCACCACAAAGAAGAAAAGCAAAATAGCAGTACATGTACATGGGAATTTTCTTGCATCGAGAAAAAATGTCTTCTAGGCGCTGCTAGCATGCTAAATATCAGCAGTTTGCTTGCACAGAACAATAGTGCTTCAGAAAACAGTAAATCAAATTCAAAGGCCATGGCTTTGCCCATCAGCTACGCTTCTGGTGAAGATCTGTTGCCGGGTGGCCTGCTAGCAAGAAATACGGGTGTTCACCAAACTTCGCTTTTTTATGGGAAGTCCGGTGTGTTTTAGTGTCTAGAAAGTGCGTGTAGAATTGCTTTACAATGAGTATTCATCTGCAGAGAAGACAGCAAACTTGTCAATACAAGTGATGAACTTTAACCTCGGCAGCACACTTGACACGTTAATGACATGTGAATGGCGCCGCTGTTGTCGGGTGTAATAAACCTTTAAGGATATTTCTTTGGGTGTTAGTACAGGGTGTTGTTATTATTTGCGGTTCAAAGAGAAGAAACAAGATGTTTGTATTTTTACCAAGTGGTTTAATTGGACTGCCTAACACCACAACTCACTGATTGGTTGATCTGAAAACTGTGGAGGGAGATGTGGTTCTCATTCACTCCTTTCTGACGGTTTCAGACTACAGGAGATATTCTAGTTTAAAATCTTCCCTTTAGTACTTGCCGCAATATGGAAGCCTCTTCATATAAATTAACCCTAATCCATCTCGCGGTGACTCTCGGGATGAATGTGGCGATGAAAGCTCGATAAGGTTGTCCATGGTGACGTAGGTATCGACAGTGACGTATGAGTCGCCACCGCCCGTTACTCTTTTGTTTGATGCTACAGAGTGTCACCATCGCCGTGTTACGGGCTTTGTGAGCTGTTATCCCCACTCGTACACCCTCGACTGTAGTTACGACCACGCGTTTCCTTGTATATCTTTGGTATGTATGATAAGGACGGAGGGAACGAGAACGAGCGAGCAGGATGAACTACTTTTGCCAGCCATTCTCTCCCTTCGCAGATGTTTTCAAATGGAAGCGAAGGTGTGTGATGCTCTCGCTATCCCACGTGTTAGGTAGTCGAGCTACAAGTCTGGCTGGACACTCGGCAAACCAAAACCGGTCTGGCAAAAACTGTTTTTTTAATTCTAGCAGCAGTGACTCGTTGCTGATCGACGATTTGTGTTGTACTCCGCATCATACTTCATCACCATCATGGGTGGTCGGGGTTGATGCGTTCGTTGGAGTCGTTTAAATTGTAGGATAAGTAGGCTTTGCTCGAGCTTCCTTGAGCATGACTAAAGACAAAAGAGGATAGGGTATCTATCCTGACTTGATTGTCACATTCACTGATTAGTTCAAATTATGCGGTCGGTCCTCTCCTTGAGATATACGTCAGCTTTGTATCCATGTGTGTGGTCGTGTGCGCACGCGCGTTAAGGAGATAGTGAATGTGCATGCATGCGTAACATGCAAAATAATCTTTCATATAAATGCAGTGCTTCTCACTTTGTTGATAAGACAATAATCACACCAGGATCTTACAATTTAGGTTCATGGTTAATTATCGGTGTAGCTTCATAGCAGGTGGCATCTACTCCGACCATTCCGCCGTTGAAAGCGGAGTGTTTGTCTTTCCTGCATGCATCTGCGTTCCATATATTGTTTATAAATAACCTGTAAGGTGATCGTGATAACTGTACCATTCTATTGAATCCATGAGAATTTTGGGAGAGTTTCAGCACCTCTTTGTAACTTGTTCTCAGTTGTAACTTCTATAATAATAAAATGAGTTTATATATATATATCACAATTACCTTGGAAAGCCAAGATCACCCGCTTTAAATTACTCAAAGCAAATAAACAAAAAAGTCCAAAATTTACTGAAAGAAAGAGAAAAATCCTTTGAAGCAGCCAGCAAAACTAAGACTCGCAAGAGTAATGTTAACACATGGACGCACAGACAGACACACAGATATATCAAAAGAGCGAGCGCTGCTCCTGTGACCAGTTGACATACGGTGATGCAGCATCGTCTGCTCCCTCTTCGACCGTTATTGTAGTGGTCACAAAAGACCGACAGTCGATTCATTTCAATTCTTAGGCGAAAACGAGGCCACAGACGAGGAAATGCTTCAGCACAAAGGTGAGGATGCGAGGAGAAGTCAAGGTCAACTAAAGGGCATACCCATCAAAACAAACCGACGAAAACAAAACTGCGGAGAGCAACCCTCAGCTGAAGGGACATAACTCTCCACCATTTAAAAAAAAAAGTGGGGAGGGGAGACCCACTTATATGAGTGTGGACAAGTGGAAGAGTTGATGTCCACATAAGAAAGCGCAGGAGGAAGGCTCACCTCGGTGTAAGGCGAGCGGCGAGTGCGCGTTCAGTGGTTCCATACCTTGCACGCAGCCGGTCTGTTTCTAGGCCCGCAGGATCCCAACCCTTTGTTGTTGGCCGAGCGGCGCGCGCGAGAGTTAGAAAGGCCGCCCCGGTGTCGGCGCGAGACTTCAGCTAACACGCGCTCCACATCTCACCCGCACACTGAGACACGGAGGGAACGAGCCAGGGCCTCTGGCGGCGGTTGCCTGTGTACAGCCAAACAGCTGGGAGCAGTTCTGAGGGCCGTTGCCTCGTATTGTGTGTGTCTGCTGCTGACGAGGGTTTGGATCGCGGCTCCGGAGTGTTAATGACGTAACACTGGGAGGTTCTGGGAGGGAGGACGACAGTGAGAGGGAGAGAGACTGAGCCAGCGGTCGTTAGTGGTTGAGTACAGGGGCATTCACTCCGCACTACTAGAGCTAGGCAGGACGTGTGACCTGCGCCTGGCCTCCACCACCTCCCCCTCCCCACCACCAACACCACCAGCACAGGACGGTTTGTGTGGGAATCTCAACCGCCGAGTTCGTGCCGAGTGTCCACTAACCCTCAGTCGAGGAAAGCTCCGATGTGTTGTAGTCACCACCGGATCATCATCATCACTGCAGCAGCAACAGCTTCAGCAGCCAAGCGTTTGACGTTGAGAGGCGGTGGCTGACCAAGACGTTTGTTGTTATTATTTTGATACGTGCCGAGGGCGGGTGTGACAGCGTGTTTCTGCTGGCAAGACTATGAGAAGGATATAGCAGAACCGGAATTGGTCCCCAGGAAACAACAGACCTGTCTAGAGACTGAACAGTGAG
This sequence comes from Pomacea canaliculata, assembly GCF_003073045.1. Classification (NCBI taxonomy): domain Eukaryota; kingdom Metazoa; phylum Mollusca; class Gastropoda; order Architaenioglossa; family Ampullariidae; genus Pomacea; species Pomacea canaliculata. The sequence continues at coordinate 5,606,468 of NC_037591.1, forward strand.
TAACATTCTTGGTGGATATAGATATTTATGCGTTGTTTATTGTGTTCGTGTCTGCGTGCGAGTGTGTGTGCATGGTTAAGTGGTTGAACAAGTCGCACGGTGAGACTACACTTACATGAAGTTAGAGACATTTGTTTGACATTCTAATTCTTGCTGGATGGTTGGTGAGAGCATGAAAAGGAAACACAATTCCCCATTACCAGAGATAAATAAGCAATACTCTGGTGAGAGTTGTTGTTCTGCGCACGAGACACTCACAACCAGGGGAGATAATACACAACTCAAGGACTTGTACGTGTGATTGTGAGCTGCAGTGTGCAGGCTGTGCTGGGTGTCATGGTTACGGATTTTTCTATCACTCTTTACTGTCATCGCTTTTTTTCCCCTCCCTCTCTCTCTCAATGTAAATCAATAATAAAAAAAAAGTGTTCGTTCGTTCCTTCTCTGTCACACACACACATCCTGCACACATGTTGTTATCGTCGCATTATCTAGCGATTCATAATCAATAGGCTGCAATAATAAAAACCGAAACAAAACCAGGAACAGCATTGTAATCCCCAAGAGAATCGTCGCTGCCGTAAAGAAGCCCAGACCTCGCAGCCCTCGCGCTTTTCAGTCCGCTATCGAGCGGCCGCTCACCTCCTCTGCATGCTGTGTCGCAGCTGTTGGTGCTGTCGCTGTTGGTGCAGATGGCGACGGTGATGTGTGTGTGTGTCCGTGCACGTGCGATTGTGTGTGTTTAGCTTTTCTGGGCTGTCTGTCTAATCCTTCATTTTAATAAAAGCGTGTCTTGGTTTCTGGGTTTTTTTAGTCTAGTCAGGGAAGGAAATTACTTCCCTCGCTCCCCCGTCAACGGACCCTCTGTTAACAATGCACTCCAGTCTCTTCTAATTCCTTGTATTGGACGTACACACTTATGTCTGTGAATCATTTCCTGGCTGTAGGCCTAAATAGACATAGAAACAATGGTATAACATGTTCACATAAGTGTTAGTATGTGACACTTTCCCGATAGTGTGGAGGGAGGGCGGGTGTACTATAACCATTTCCGATGGAATCCTGCTTTGCAAATGGATGCTGTTTCGCCTGCGTTGGTTATTTTATCAACTAGCAGAATTTAACCCACGGTTAACTCTCGGTAATTTCCCTTTCGTCCACCGGTTTGTTGGGGTGTTTACATTTCTTCAACAAGCACTTTCATCACTGTCAGCTCGCGCTTGACTGCAATCTTCTCTCCCCACACTTAGCAGGCTATCGCTAAAAATAGTCTCAGATGAGGTTTATTAGGCTCCACGCTAATTGACACCTCTCTGTTAGCTTTCTTTGATTCTTTTTCTCGTGGAATACTAACCAAAGGATGGAGAGCAAAGCAGCTTGTAAACATGTTCATGCCAAGTGTCCATGAAAAGGATGTGAGTTGGTTTAAACCTGTATTTAGTCTCTTTGCTGTCGGTTTTCACAGTTATGCGCAAGGCAGCAGTTAACAATGTTGTGAGAGTTGTGCCGCTGTGGTGACAAACAGTTCGGATTCATTCCTACATTACTTTGGGAAAAATGCTTTGTTTGTTATCTTTTGATGCCGGACAAAGCGCGTGCGCATACACCATGCATGAGCGCGCGCACAGAGAGCAGCACCGTGTTGTGTGATGTGACATCCTCCATATCAGCCTTTTCCTCTCAAAGGTTAAGGGTTAAGTGCCGTCTCCAAGGTGATGGAACGTGTCAATATTTAGGGCTGTTGCCTCTTTTGTGTGAAACAAGTGATTGCAAAAATAAAAAAAGGTTTGTGTGTGTGTGGGGAGGGGGACATGCATTTTAGATGGGAGGTTTATGTGATTGCGTGTTCTGACAACTTTCTCCCACCAGGTAATAAAATATTGCATTAAAGGTGTAACATTTTGTAAAGAATAATTATTGTAAATTAATCAGGAACGATAATCTGATTTTATTATTTTTCATCGAAAGGCGAGTCAAAACTTTTAATATGCTTTCCACTCTTCTACTGCTTCCGGAATTTGCTGTGTCCATGCTATACAAAGAGATGTAGAAGAACACTGTCACTTTTGACCTGCATTCCTAATTGCACGTGCGTGTCTGCATGCTATGACCTTTGCTCCTCGACACTTCCCTCTACTCCCTACCATGTAAAACATCTCGATTACCTGTCCCTAGCAGGTACATTGCTACCAGCAAAAGAGCATCCGCAGTGGAACTGTCTAACATGTAGCAGGTTCAGTAGAATCCATTGGCGGCGGCGGAGTGGGACTATTGTGTGATCTACAGCTCATTGTGCACGAGATGCAGGGCGAGTGATGTCAGCCGCCACCATCGAGGGCGAACACCGATTCGTCTGCGGCTTGTCTTGTGCCAGCCTCGCCCAGGTGATCAATAGGCGATCGTTCTCTCCTGACACCGGGCCCGCCGCCCATGTCATTCAGCCTTGCTGACGGCTAATGTCACGGCCCAAATCGCGAAAAGACCTTGCCTGGGTAGCACCCACCCGGCCACCCGATTATGCTCGAGCCGCAGGCTTGGGTGATGGAGCATTTTAATCAGTGCGCATGATTATATTGGGTATGTGTCCGACAGCGATAATGTCAGAAGTTGTAGCTGATGTGATCTGAGCGTATTATTTCCAGAAATTTCCTGACTTCATTGGGTCCATTACAGTTTACGACCACTTGGACTACTTGACATGTTTGTGTGATGCTTTGTTATTTAGAAGGAAGTGATCTTTATCTATCCAGACCCTTTCTTTCATTTTTCTCTCTGTTTACTCACCTCGTCTCTCTTTCTCTCTGAAACACATGCTTGAAATCACAAAGGTTATTTTTGTTTTACAAGCAAGAAAGTTTGAAGAGCTGAAAAAGATTGAAACCAGAAGTTACTATGTGTGTTCAATGACCCAGAACTCCCAGCCCTTCTGACTGTCCACGAAGGGGTTTCAAATTCTTTAGCTTTCTTTCTACCCTTCCTTCTTGTCATACAGCCATCACTTTCTTTACCTGACTAATCGCACAGAAGGTAACACCATCAGATGGACTGTGAACCAGGGTTGGTGGAGGGTGTGGAGAGAGTAACTCATGTGCGCTAGTGTTTCTCCTGTCCTTTTTCCTTTTCTTTATTTCCATCCCTCTGTTTGTGAGAGAGGGAGTGTGCGTGTTTGCCTGCAGTATTCGATTATCTGTAGGCAAGTGGCATCCAAGTCATAAAAGTGTAAAAAAAAAAAAAAAAAAAAAGCAGACAGTTCAGGTGTTTATTGATTACCTCTGGTTCATTAAGGTATCAGGTGTTAATTTTTAATGTAAGCTACAGCATTGTTTTGTTTTATTTAGAACACTGACACCAACTGATGAGGTTTGACAAGGAGAAGAACTCAGACACGGCATGGTTAAAAAAAAAGAAACCCGAGACATGAATTAAGACATCTGCTGGGTGGAACGAGCATTCTCTTCACATGCCCGGCCTACCTTTGAAACAGCAATTTTCACATATCGAAATCGAGCTTTAAAGTCAGCAGGCTAGTGCCTTCCCCTGTTTTAAATGCAACTCTTTGGTCCAGCACCATGGCTGTCTATCGAGAAATTGTCGCCAACACAGTTCCCAAAGACTTTGAAGTACGCATGGTGCGAGTGTACACACACACAAACTGAATTACTGGGGCTATAAATAATTTTGTATTCCCTCCTTATCTTTGCTTTTATCTTTCAAGACACTAGAGTGCTATCGGAAGGTCATCTGATCAGTCACTGAAACCAGAGGCTAGGAAGGAAGCGCACGAGGAGATATGAAAACAAACAGAACCGACCCACCCCATCAAGTCACGTGACGACAGACCGTTGGATGCGCAGATAGAAGCTGTAGCCAGAAGCACTGGGAAACATCATCAGACTTTAGCTACCAGGAATTTCTTGAAGCAAATGTTGACTGTCTCAAACTCGCGATTTGTTGCCATGTATTTCATCTAACTGGTTTCGAACAAGCATGTTGCTGCATCATGTCCGGCAACTGGACATCGCTTGAAACCGGAGCCGACAGTGGACACAGACTTTGGAGGCACTGACCTACTCTAGGTCAGTGGTGGAGGAAAAGGGATAGGGCTACCCATGATATTGCACTATGTAAATAAAGAGAGAGGGGAGAGAAAACATGCCATCGGCACGTGAGCAGCCATAACTCTTGCAATCGGTTGAACTGACATATTTGTACAATGAGCATCCTGGACATAAACTTCGGTTATAAACATGTTCCATCAGAATTGCTCGTGTTGATGGGCATGCGCTGTTGATTAGAATCGTGTGTGTTGATAAGCAATACTCAGTTCTGTGAGTTTCCACTTCATGCATCAAGCTCCTGCTATAAACATGGCCCGGCCATGACACTCAGCACGGCAGTGGTCCCTAGAGTATCGTGTAAGGGAGACCATTCTATATGATGAGGTATCGTATAAGGGAGACCAATATGTTTAGGTCCGTTTCGCTGTGGATTATCGCACGCAAGTCTACGAAGTGGTAACATGTCTACAGTTTCTTGGTAGTCAGACCGCCACAAAACCTCTGTGTTGTTGTTGGTTTTTTTTTGTTGTTTTTTTTAGTGTTTGTTTGTTTGTTTTTGCTTTTGTTGGTTTTTTTGTTTGTTTTTTTTTTTTTAAAACTCTCTAGTGGCGTGTTCTCTTTTCATGTCTCCTACATTTCCTTCCACACAGTTCTGCCAATGTGCTTCGCTGCCTGTTGTTTATTACCACCATGAATTCTTTCGCAACATCACTGAAAAAATGCTTGACATTGGACTGCACGACTTTGCTCAAAGAACGATTGAAAACTCGGCTGAGGTTCGATCCCTGAAGCTGGAAGTGTTCGTGGTCTCAAGTACATTTTTAACTATACAAAAGATCTTGCTTTTAAAAGTCTGTGTTTCAGCTCACACCATGCTGTACAGTTTACTTTTTAATTAACCTCGCGTGTTGGAAGTTATTTCTCTCAGTCACGAAAGAGGCCAATAAGATTTGTGGTCGCCTGCTGAGTCATCGCCTGCCCGCCATCTTGTTCCATTCGTCGCTGTTAGTGTCAAAGGTACTCTTGCAATGCATGTGAATGATTAAGCCGCTGTTGCTAGGTAACCAGACTGCATCTCAAACAGGCACAGCAAGCTGTTAAGCAGCCTTTGAAAGAGTTGGTTTGAATGTAAAACTTTAAGAAGATTTACATTTGTTCGTTTTTAGCAAAACCTTCGAATCGTGTGACACACTACAGTTTCTCGGATTGTCTGGCTAAAGACAGTTATTTGTTGCGAACTGTTGCTGCACTCTTTACCGGTCCTTGCAACCAGTTATCTGACAAAACAAATGATGGTGTTCAGACAAGGCGAACCTTTTTTCTCACGAACTTTTCCTTGATAAAAACAAGTCTCCAAAAGTTTAAAGGAGCAATCTGAAAGTTACCCGAGGGTCTAAAGACAGAGATAAAGGGGAGAGTAATCAGCTTTGCTGCAGAAGCCATCTGATATCCCAGCTGCTGAAGATGTACAAACGAGATGAGTTTGTTCACAGCGACCTACTTCGAGATTCACCAGGCCCTAGAAGATATCTGTTTCCATGTTGGTGCGAACGTGGAAAATCAATTTTCAGCTCTGTGTGTGTGGGAGAGACAGAGGAGAGAGAGAACACCAAGAGATCAGCATTGTTGTGCGAGCAGAGTATAAAGGGATATATATTTTTTAATATAGTTTCCAAGATAATTTTATTTTTTTCTCATATTGGAGAAGTTTGAGAGTTTAAGAAAGGTTGAGTTTTCAGCCTACGAACTGTTTTGTCACTACAGGATTATTTTAATGGGTGAGACTATCCAAACCGATACACACCATGATTCATTGTGGCAACCACAGGCATTCTTCTTCCAGAAATGTAAAAGACACATTCAAGATACGCGCTTGGTTTTTCTCTCTACACCCTTTGCCTCATTAACTTCAACATTTTTAACATCTTTGTTGTGACAAAACATGAGTTTCTTACTGAAATGTCTAGCATCGGTCAATCCAACATCCGGTGTGGAGCTTAGTCTTGAAAAATGTCTCTAAGCTTCCTAGTCTGCTGCGCTGACATTACAGATATCTGAGAAACTGGCTCACAGGCTACTTTACATTATTCACTGTATTTTTCAGGATGAAAAAAAAACTGAGCTTGTTTTCAATGGGAGAATGAAGCTTCGTTAGAAAACATGTCCGCGTGCAATACAGTGGTACTCACACACGCAGACACGTACACAAACATATATACACATGTTTGCATTCTGGTTTTGTGTCTTTCACATAAACACATACACACACACGTACGCACACACACACACGTACCCACGCACACACATATCATCTCACCATGTACATACAGGGACTACTGTAGTCATCCGGGTCTTGCCGAGTTCGGATGGGATGCTGTTGGAAGGTCAACGCTTCAAAAGTCTGGCATCCTGGGCTGTTTGCCTGTCAGTTTCATCTCACTAATTTGTTTGATGGGTGGAAGGGCGGTCTGAGCTCGGATCACTTGGTTCGCCTCCCTCACCAGCGCCCCGGTGGTCTGTACGTCCGGTTACCCAGAATCCCACTGTGACGAGGGCGCTTGCATCTTTCGGGTGCATTCGTCCGCTTTGTGGTATTGACATTCGCAAATACATCAGTAAATTGTGCATAGATTGACGGAGGATAAGGACCAATGTGAATGCCCCGTCTGATGTCGGAAATGCGTTTATTCACTGATGCAGAACTTTGTTATTGCAGGAAAAATTTAGTTTTCGCTCTAAGTGCCTGGGAAAAAAAAAACAGCTTGAGGGTTTGGGGAAATAAGCTTGACACAAAGTGTTTCTGAGAGCTTGTTCAGCAAAATATAGACACACTATTGTGTACATAACGAAGATATATAGGATTCCCACAAGCGAGAGAGAGGGTGAGAAATAACAATTTGTGGATATATATACCCTTTCTTTTTCTTTCTTTCACACACAAACGCGTGAGCAGGTATGTATATAGAGAAGAGGAAAGAGACCGAAGAAGAGAGAAAGAGATGATTTCTGAGCTAGTGCTACAATGTGATTTTAATACACTGTGCAATGTAACACTATGTAATACATTGTGTAAACTTTGTGTTGCTCAGGAAGTGCTTTCTTAAAAGGTACAAACAAACATACACACTTTCGTTCGTGCGCACGTACACACCTTTGCGTGAACACAAGGACTAAGTGTATCTGCCCCTTGTTCGATGCAAACAAATATTTATTTTTATATTTAAATAGAGAAAAAGGATACTGTCTTTACAGTTCATGTTTAGCAGCTGCCGTGCAGCTCCAGACCCTGGCAGCAGTTGCATCAGTCACAGACACACAGCAGATACACAGGAAGGAGGAATGCTGGAGATAATACCCATAACATCCGCTAACCCTCTTGCTTCGTATCTCGTGGGTTGAGTCTTTTAGAAGCAGGGTACAGGGACTAAAAATAGCTAACAGCGGTTGAAAGTCAAGCAGCGTGCAGACATCTTGTCCCTCCCCACACCCCTCCAAACCCCCTTACAATGGAGTCCCTGTTAACAAATGAATACCTCCGTAAGTTACCCCCGACCAGAGTAAGTTCGTTGAGATGCAATACTTTTCAGCTAACAAGGGGCTCTTGACAGCTACCTCGGAGTAAGACAGTGGAGGGATACAAGAGTTGCTGCAATAGAGACCTGCCCTCGCCAATAATGTTTCTCGTTATTTGTGGAGAGGTGGCAGGGAGTACATTGTTGCCAAGTTTCTTGTTGTTACGAGCCATTCATCTCGTGGAGGACATGATTAGTGGGTCGGCTGATGATGGAGAGACAACGAGAGGCGAGGAAGATGGCACTTGAGGAAGATCTTTGTCTTTTGGCACAGTTGTCGATCTGACATTGTTTTATTGATGCTTTTATTTCGCTTCCCTTCTGCAATATCCATCCCTATACACATCCCTACTCAACCTAGCGATGTACAGACAACCTATGGAGATTCCCACTCAACCTAGCGATGTACAGACAACCTATGCAGATTCATACACAGTGTAAAATCACCACAAGATGGCAGCACAATCAAATGAACCAGCCAACCAAACTTCAGAGCTGTATGTATGCCCATAAAAGTGTCAGAGTATGGAGAATACGAAGGCAAACAACAAACAATACATTTTTGTCTTTTGTTCCTGAAAAGAACATCCATATTTCTGCAATTATTTAATAACAAATTACAAAACTATTTTTGGCAACGACACGCGGGTTCCCTGCGGCCACTACAAAGACAGTAATGAGAATAAATATTACAAAACCATTTTAAAACATGTTTTTGATGATAGCAGTTAACATTTGATGACTCGGTAATAATTCTTCCTAAAACATCGTTTCATTTCAGCGGGACAAGCGGGCTTAGTTGGAACACATCACAATTACTGTTTTGTGATACTGCAGGGTATTGATGTGGGCGAATGCCATGCGCCTCACACACAATAGAGGGCGCTAAATGAAGTCAGCAGGGAGTAGCTGCTTTCCATTTTGACAGGGATGGCAGATTTGATAGCCTAGACATATTAACAGACAGCCATGCCGTCTACAAACATCGCCATAGTAAATGAGACTATATTTAGCACACATATAATATACTTTGTTAGTCTACCGCTGTGTATTATGTTATAAGAATGCTCAGTTATTTAGTAATCAGTTCCATCTGTTGGTCTGGAAGGTAAAAGAGACATCGAAGCATTTAAATGTACCCACAGCACCACCCGTTACAACCTCGGCTCCCGCTGTGGACATGTCTAGCTCACGTGACAGCTCGCATGGTGAACTATAGTTAGGGTCAGGGACGCGATTTCAGCCAGCTGTTGTTTAGTTTAAAGCTCTTGATCCTCGACTTTGGGTACAGTTACCTGCCGCAGGTGTCGCCTTTTCTCAGGGCGAAAGAACATGTCAATGGTGGGTTGGGTTGTGTGAAGCTGAGTTCAGTACACACTCCATCCACGTGTGGATGACAGACAACAGAAAAAAATGAACTACACGTGTAAAGATCAGAAGCCAGCTCTGCACATCTGTAGTAAGACAAAGCAAGGTGTTCAGATGTCAAATGTAGTCTGTTCAGGTGTCAGAGCAGTCAAGGCTGCAGGTGCGAATATGTTCAGACAAAGTTATTACTTGTTCCAAATTTCCCAACCATCAGTCACATCACTTCAAATTAAATCCGCTTGTTCTGAGACAGGGAAGAAAAGGTGGGGTGTACAATTATGCGCAGGTTTTGAACCAACTGGAGGGTCGGGGGGACAAGGGGTTTCTTGTCTGATTGATGGCATGCAAATTCACGGGAAGACAAGGGGCGCGATGATGTATGGTTAAATCTATGTGTTCGTGCGAGAAGTATAAAGGAACTACAATTAGTTTTTTTTTTCTTTCTTTTTTCTTTTCTTTCGCTTGGGAAATGTATCCGCAGTATACGCTTAGCAAATATCACACAGGAGATGTTGGTCGCTAGTGGGAAGTTAGCAGTCAGCAAAACAGATGACTAATTCCCTCGACTGCCTTTCGATCACCATCTTCTCAAGCATTGTAATGAAATCCTGGGAAAGGACTGGAAGTCAGACAGCACACGGTGTGGTGTTCTCGCCAGGCTCTTTTCCTCTGACTGAAAGCGAGGCTTTGATGTGACGTCAGCAATAACGGTCGCCAGGGTGGAGTTTCCACCCTACAGTGACAGCTGCTCACACCACATCTGTTTCTTATTCATCCCTCCACCCATCAGAAAAACGTGTAACACTTACCATGGATGTAAATTGATGTGTCTAGGGAAACTCGATTTATTAGTAAGCGAGTGAGAGGTCGTGAATTTTCTACTTTATTTTCTCGAGGGACACTACAGGTGTGAAAACATCTGTTAAAACTGTCTTTTGAACTTGTATTTTTTTAACTCGTAAACAAGATGGGATGAACCAGTTCGCACGTTCATAGTTTGTGATCTCATTATTTTTAATGTCGGTAAATAAACAACAACATTTGTATTTCTCTCTCTCTCCCTCGATTGTTTAGCAACATCGTGATAAAACAGACCCGATGAATTATTTCCTGCACTTTACTCTCAGTTATCACACAGTCTGTCAACACTAACCCTGGATGGCTCGTGCAAACAATTTCTCTGAAATAACACAGGAACTTGGCAGTTCTCAAATAACTGTAACTAATTGGCTCTCAAACATCAGTCAAGAACTATCCAGCTCTCAAACAACAATCCAGGAACTCGCCAGGTCTCAAACAACAATCGTAATGATCAGGTCAAGGTGTGCCGATTCCTGGACGAGTTGGAAGGTGTGTCGATCATCAGATGTTGGGATCAGCCTACAACCATCCTCTTGTCTGCCGCCTTCTTCATCGACTGATGTCCCCCATCAACCCGATTTCTTCTCGCAAGAATACTTTAGTCGTTGAATAATCTGCGATTGTCATCGGACAGAAAATTAATTAGGACAAATTTACAATTTTTATGTAACCCGGTCACTTCCACGCTGTTTATCTTGTTTGGCATTCGTCTTGAAGATAAACAATATTATAAGTTAAAATTATGATGAGTCATTACCTGAACTCAAAACGAGGCAGGCGAGAGAGAAAGAAGGGGGAAGGGGTTGTTGGGGAGAGGAAGTGAGAACGTGTAAAATTCCCATTATTCGGTCACCTGTCGCCTGTTAGGTCAGCATCCCTCTTATCAGCAAAATGATTCATCGTTTCCTGCCAAGTTGGTCCGAATGCTCGATGCCTTTAAATATTCCTTCCCTCGACGATAAGACTTTACGGCTCGCGCGGGGCTCGCGAGAAAGCGAAGAAAATGATGTATTAATTTGATTTATTGTTCGCAGGCTGCCTGTGCAATCTCGTATATTGTGCGAACGCCATATTGTGCAGTACACATTCACACATTTATGTCCGACAGTTTCTTATAGTCGCCATCTCTTATATGGATATTTCTGTGTCTTTTGATGATCTCCCCGCTTCTGAAAAAATTCGCAGTGAATCTGTAAATAAAGATGGTGAGTCGTGCAAGATGGTGTTCGGAAGGATGTAGATGACAGTGTAGACAGCTGTCGTCTTCAGAGGAGGAGCTCGTATTTCAGGTTTCAAAGAATAATTACTGTTTTCTGTTTATACTCTCTTTATTGTCTTTTTTGATTCATAAATAAATAATTTTTTGTGTCCTCCAAGCAGTTGGCCTTCTGGGAGGAAGGAATAAATTCAAGTATGGCCCTTGAGATTACGGTAAATATTTTCTTTTGCTCTTGCATTTCATTCTTTATCACCTTGATCATTTATCACCTGCGTGAGGACCGGGTGTGAACAATGTGAACAACTGGCAGCCTGCTGTGCAGGTCGATGCTTATTTTTTTGCGAGCTGCCAGCCTCTGGCCTCCTTGCTCGGACCAAAGACAGATGAAGGGCCCAGTGCCAGACCTTTGCTCATAAAACTCTTTCCACCTGCTTGTCTACTACGGTGTGAGCCTGCTACCTGTGCACACCTGGTGGCTATGTACTTAGAGAGCCACGAACTGGATGAGTTTCACAACTGTTGGCTTACCTCGAGTGAGAGAGGTCGCTTCAGATTCAAAGAACATTTTATGTATTCGAAAAACAGAAAAGGAAGAAAACTCAGGTGTGAATGCAATTTTAAGGCGTCCAATGATGTCCGGTGTTCGATGACAGTAACATTTTTAATTGTTCGATTAGGAGAAAAACGTGAGAAAATTTCGTGACTAATGTTCGCAATATGAACAGGAAGTGTTTACTTGTTTATCGGCATAAGACACACACACACACATACATACACAGAGTTCGGGCATACATCATTAATCTGAAAGTAATGTACAGACCCTGGCTTCCCTTAAAGCCGACTAGTCCGCCATCGTTGGAACTCCTGAGATAATTGACCATATTTGGAATATCCTCAGCCTTGTATTTTCTTAAATTGTCAGAGATGCATGCTTTTGATTTCTTTGAACTTCTATTTTAAAGCAAGGTAGGTGTAAGTCTGTTCGTGTTTTATACTGGTTTATATGACACTGATCGCGAGTGGTAAGATGGTTCCTAGTGACTATTACGACGCGGAGGACCTCACCAGTAGCTTTAGACCACAGATACATTATCAACGGGAGCAAAAAGTGTGAAACAAAATGATCATCCGCTCTAAGACAAATCTTTACTTCTGGTGTTAAAGCCGACACTCTTACAACAAGGCAGGCAAGAAATGGGGTGTCATTTGTGTACCCTTCTTTTAAATAATTTAGCTAACAGTTACAAATCTTCAACATACATACACAACAGTTCTGAAAAGGGGATTTGAGTATTGAACTATTGAAATTTGACCCCCGTCTACCCGAGGGTGTCAAGATCGTACAACCTTCATCAGCTCGGCATCAGTACAACTGTGGCAGAGATAACCAAGAAGATTTTCAGCATTTGAAAACGAGGCTGCGCAAGACTTTTAATCCTCGTCTCCAGAACGACTCGCAGCACCTTTCCCAACGGCAGGGTGCCTGGTGCTGCATCGATCCTGCTTCCAGCTCGGCTCTGGCGACCCTTCCTTGTGCACAGGGCGACAAGAAAGAAACGGGAGGGAAATGTCGAGTGTTTGATAATCAGAGATAATTGCGTTAGCCGACTGCGTCGGGGAAACAAGGGGATTCTGTCGAGGGCCGTGGGCAGTCTTCGGCAAACAGGTCCGCACAGCCACGTCTTTCAACGCTGCTCGAACACGCAACGGAGCGGCAGAAATTTCATTGCACATCCTTCTTGTTTTTGTTTTGTTTTGTTTAATTTGCACCACCACCTTCCTCCCTACCCCGAGATGACTTCAGCTTGTTGTTGACGAGAATATTAGAAACGACCATTCGTCAGGAATTGCTTTAGAAACTCACTAAACATTTCGATAAAAATTTACGAACCATTTTGTGATAAAAAGATGAGGAGACACATAAAAATGCTAGAAATTCATAGCCGTTGTCTTAAATCCGGTGGTCATCTTAGGCGGCGAAGTTTTGTTGGAAGCAGAATGTGAAGATCGATGACATTTCCTTTAGCGGTTCCTTTTTTATTCCTGTATTTTCAGTCATTTTCTTCTTTGATTTCCTTATGATGTAAAGGAGACATGTTGATAAAATAATACAAATAGATTTACAACAGAGAGGGAAGGAATAAAAAGAGATTATAATGAGTTAGTTTTTTTTTCCCAGAAACCAAATTATTCCGTTTGCTGTACTTCGTGGAGAAATCATGGACTGGAGCCGAGGACTATTGATGTTAAGTTTCTCGAAGTTTCTCGCTAGTGTCGAGACTATAGCGTGGTGTTAGGAGTGGTGTGGGATGGGTTATGAGCTTGACTAGGCTGCTGTGACTGCTGGGTCTGGGTACAGAGGAAACCTGGTCGGCGCAGATGAACCAGCATCGATCCTTGTGACGTCTTGTCACCCACGTGATTGCTCTCCAGTTGTTTGAAGCTGAGTAGAGGGATAATTGAAAACAAGGTTTAGCATTTGTTTTTCTTGACAGTCACGAACAAAACAGAACATCAACTCCCTGAACAACACCCAGCAACGAGAGAAGACACTGAAAGTACAAGTCTTTGAGGTGAATGAGCATTGTCTGATATGTCTAGACGGGCAAAAAAAACAAAAAAAACAACAACCCAGAAATGTATAAAATATGGAATATAAAATATGCCAGGGAGAAAGTTGATTTAAATGCTTTGGGGATAAGCTAGTGCTGACTCGTGTTCCTGGCATTCCATTTTCCCGCGACAAAAAACAGATCATTGTGCCAGGAAACTAGTTCATATCTCACATGTTGATAGGACTGGAACCACAATAATACAGGGATTGTTTCCAGCGCCATTGAAGTACGAGGTTCTGTTTACACAAAAGAGGATCGAGCAATTACAATTATTCCGAAGTCACTCCGAGTGTTTGCGTGTGGTCCGGCGAGGGGATCGGAAAGACTGAGAGGGTGTGCCCGGGCACATGCATGTCCCTCGTTTATTCTTATCGTTAATGAGAGAAAAAGAAATCTTGCGAGAAGATCAGGAGACGAGACCCATTTTGTGTTTGGAAGGCGGGCTATTTCTGTGGTGAGACGGACACAAGAAGTCAGCAGGCAGGCGGAAACCAGTAGACCTGTCCATCGATCGTCAGATGGCGCCCTCGTCCTCAGGCGCTGTACCTACGGCTGTTCACCATGTCTTTCTCCTGTCCGCTTCCTTCCCGTCTTCATCGCCGCTGCAGCCGCCCTGTGCAATGAGATGAAAGTGGGACAAGCATCTGTTCGTCCGGCTGGGGGCACTCTTGTAGACGCCTAATTTATTTTCATCGGTTGGCCCCAAGACTGGAATAGTTTTCTTGTAGAATGCAACGTATGCTGCATTGCTGATACAGTTTATTGTCCTGGGAACCGCGGTTTGTGGTAAGGAAGAGTTACTCCCTATTCCCTCCGACGGTTCTGACGTCAGCATCGCCAAGAAACATTGGCTGCAGTGTTCGTCTGTGCTTTTTTTTTTCTTTCCTTTTTTTTTAATTATTGAGGGTGGGTGTGTGGGATGAAATGCGCATACCGGCTCTTGTCTTTCACAAAGGACAAATATCTACCGAAAATCGGAAAAAGATTTCAAGTTTGTTTAAACTGTTGCCGACTCTTTGAAATCCGATGAAAGTGTTACATTGGAAACTCTCGTGTCAACATTCTCACTCAGACCCGTTGATTATTGAGTTGTCCTTGCAGCTGCGGAAGAACATTATGTATTCAAGCTACTGAGCAAGCAGGCAAAGTGTAGCAAGCTGGGAAGGGAGGAGCAGGAATGCCATGTCATGTCGGTTAAAATGGAGGGTGATATAATCAGAGTTTTGACCCAGTCAGGAAGTCATACAGAGCAAGCTATCGTTGCCGGTCTTCTGTCAGCTCGCTTATCTTTCCGTTCCTGGGGGATGAAAATAAAAGAAATGGTTTGGCTATCGCTCTGCGCATGCGTGCATGCACGTCCTGTCGCGAGCCAGATCTGAGAAACCGTCAATGCTGACTTACATTTCAAAGCCGATGAAGGTCTGACCGTTGGGAACAAGAACCAAATGTCACGTGGTGGGGAAAAACCCTGGCCTGACTCCCTGAGTCATTTTAGCTTTAGCTCAAGCACTTAGGACTGAAGCGAAAGAGTCGATCGTTGATGAAGAAGAGCCGTTAGAATGCACTGTTCAAGTGTGGCACTCACTTATCAGAATTTTAGCCATCTGGGAGGATTTTTTTTTTTATATACTCCGTGAAAGCTGTTGGTTGTTGGATTTTGTCTGCTGCATTAAGAACTATTCAGAAGATTTTTAGCTCAGGTTACTTAGCGCAGCTAAAGAGGCCGAGAGCTGAAACATTTTTTTTTTTTTTCAACGAAATCAGAATATCTGGAAAAGTCACATTTACTGCCTCGTTTTAATCATCGATCTTCTTCCTCCTTTTTTTTTTCGTTCTGCCCAAATCGTTTTCTCCATCATCATCTCTCTTCATTTCTTCTCATGATGAAAAACATGTGCGCATATACATGGAGAATCCTGCATGTGTAGTTTATCTCCCTTTCTCTCAGGTCCCAACCTGTGTCTGTTATCTGTGTGTTAGTCCGTGTGTATTCTGTCCACCGTTGTGTCTGTGGAATGTCCTTTGTCCTTTCCACTAAGCATCCAGCTTCCGCTTGGTCTAAGTGGAAGGCAGAGGAAAGTGAGCGAAGTCCATTATCCCCCCGAGAAGATGGGACGGGGAAAGGGGGGCAATTACAAGCAGCTCCAGCCCAGCTCGCGATCACCTTTGACCTCCCTTTCGGCATCTTCATCGATCTAACCAAATAATGTCAAGTGTGCTGCTGGCCCTTGTCACTCCCAGGGGAAGGACCCAGCACAGTCTTTGAATGTAATTATTTCCAGGACACTAGGACTGCCCTTGCTGGAATGGCATCTAGCCTGAACCCAGGAACCGGATCAGACTTTTCACAAATATATTTGGAGTGTATTCAATCAGACCAGTATTAATAACGGAACACATATAGTCGGAAGTGAGACTATCAAATGTTTGCTTTACACATAAATAGCAACTTTGCCAAACATCGCCACATATTTGTCCGTTTCTTTTCGGTTAACAAAGCTCTTATGAAGGCTAAGAACGGCTCAATACTGGAATTAACGATAATTGAGGATGTTCTTGATAAAACTTAAACGTTAATTATAATTTATAATTCTGATCGGTTTTTTGGGGATCAGAGCTTGTAATCAGCCTTCGATTTTGTCCTAGACCTGTACTCATTAGGTTATTTGACAATCTATCGATTAAATGTTGATAACATCCTTAAAGGTCGATGTATGTAGACCAAGAATTTTTTTTCGTTGGTTTCGTTTTTAACCCTGGCTTAAATTAAGATGATTGCCACTTTCAAGAACTAGGAGGATGTTATCTTTTGACCTGCATTAAACTATTTTTATCGGGAGGATGAGAATAGGTTAGGTCCGACAATGTAGACTCGTCTTTGTCCTCAACTGGTGTCGAGAAGAAGTCGAGAAGTCAAGGCCTGGTTAGGATGTAAGTCTGAGATTGAAAGTGAGACCAATGTTACATCAGACAACCTCGATGACCTGTAGCCTTCTATCCAGTCTCATTCTATCCTTACTTTTTTACAATCTTAGCATATTTGCATCGTGCCCTAAACACACATTCCTGCAATAAACTCGCTTAGCTGGAAAGGAATAAACGCGGGAATACATTATCTTCGTTAAACATGAGCCGACAGTGTAAGCGAAACTGGTTTAGTGAAATAATAAACTGAGTGCACTGAATTACTGGGGATTTTTTTTAGAGACAACAAGTAAATGCTGAATAATCCGTCCCACGTGTTGCAGTGCAAAACAGAATGCAGGGTGCTCGAGATGGAGAAAGTTTTTGCCGAGCGCTAAATGACTGCCGAGAAGTGATTCGGCGCCTGGGGTCTGTATACAGGCTCCGCTTAATTGACACCATAAGACACAATGGACATCATAAGACAAAAATGATACCATAAGACACTGATGACACCATCAGACACAAATGGGTCTCGAGGGAAATATTCTGCTGTCTGATTGTGGCAGCTGTTGCTAGAAAAAAACTTTCTTCGTCTCTCACTTATTCTCTTTTTGCCCATTATTCTTAGTGGAAGGGGCGGACACATCATTTTCAGCTGGCAGTTCATCTTTTTATTGTCCATAATGTGAAATCATATTACAGGGTATTTTTTGTAAACGTCTACTGCTTTCATTACCTGCTGCTCGTACCATATTGTTAAAAAAAAATCACAAAAATAGAAAGTAGTTTGGCTGTCTCTTCCCTCGATTAACCGATGACATTTATCACTAATTTACACCTTCGTGAATTTTTCACCATCTTGCCAGACAATGAAAGGTCGCAACGATCCGCTGTTGGCGCGCCGGTTAGTTCTTGCCGACGACACCACTGACCCAGGTCGTTGACAATACAGCGCCACCCACCCCTGACCTCTGCTTCCCATCAAGCACTGTCTACCCGCTACCCGCATGTTTGGCGAGAAATACCAAGATTCTTGCCGTACAGTGGGGTGTACCTTCTCGAAGAGACGATTTGCACGAAGTGGCAAGAGCTGTTGATGTTGGTTAGCTGCTTGCGACTTGCTGAGGTGAGAGGTGAAAGGTGAGAGAAGACCTATTGTCAGTTAGTAGCAATGGTCAGCTCGTCCTAAGCTTGAATGATTGGTCGATCTGAACATGAACGTGTACAGCACGGGTTGCATGCAGAGTTTGTGATGTGGGCCAGTAGACCGATAAGAGGCTTGTATAGGGACAGGTTGTCAGGTAGGCCTGTACTAGTAATGCAACTGAGCTCCCGGCGCGCCACTCTTCCGGTTGTAAACTAGGCTTTCGACTACAACAGGTAAGGCGGCTGTGTCAACAGTCATCCGTGCTCACCAGGCAAGCGACAGCCACACAAGTTTCCCCCCATTTAAAAGGGTTACCCAGAGAGGGTTATGTTGTGTAGCAGGAAGAAGAAACGACTGACTCAGGGTAGATGAGACTCAGGTGTGGCCTTGCCCCTTGTCAGGTGCCCCCACCCCACTACCTCCCGAGGGCATGCGTGACAGGGCGGGTGTGACACGGCTGCTTACCTGGCGCAGGATATTCAAGCAGAGAAATGGGTTTGGGGTGTCTGCCGCTCCTGGCTAAGCGGGCTGACTAGTTACCCGTTTCATGCCACCCCTCACCTGCACACAAAGCCCGCGTAATTTTCAGCGGCCATCTTAACATACACAAGCTTATGGTGCGATGTTAGCTTTCTGTCGGGTGGAGCTCAGTGACAAGTAGAGAAGGTTGGTGATATTAGTTTGCTGTGTGTGTGAGCGTGTGGGGAACGGGTATATATGTAGAATTGTACAAGTATGTGTGAGACACACACACACTGTGTGGATGGTTGTGGGGGCGCGTGTTTTCAAAAATTTCCCTGATGCAATGCAGTGTTCATAAAATATTTACTTTTATGTAAAAACTATCGTAATTCCGAAGCCAACGGTCTTCAGCAACTGAAATTCTATCCGCTTTCATTGCAAATAATTCTTTTTCTGATTCGCGATTTCATTTTTTGCCGACTTTATTATCTCGTGCCTCTGCGATCGCCTGTCAAGGCTGTGTACCGTTCATGACTACTTTGAGAAATTTCAGATCATGTTTTATTTTAATAAATCATTTTCTCTGACAAGCTGTTTCTGACCTGATTCTGGTTTCTACCTCCTTGCAATTATTCTCCAATAGGGTATTTTCTGCTCTGCTTTTCAGAAGGACCATTTAATAATGTTTATCTGTATTAACATAGGTATCTCTCTGTTTTTGAGTGTCTAACATAGTTTCTTCGTTTGTAAACATACAGTGGGAGACAGCTTGTCAGTAGGCCGAGAACGATTAATGCGTTTGAAATTTTTAAATGTTAAATTGAGTGTACACCAGTTGGAAGTTCTGAGTATATCATGGCAATAAGAAGGCGGAAGGCTCGCTTGGTTTTTCAATCAAGTAGAGGGCTAGCTAGGAGATCCACACATCATCGGCTTCGGTGCTTGTGAATCATCTTTATTCGTTCGCCCACATTTGTTTCGAGCATCATCTTTATTTTTTTTTTTTTAAAATTAATTTTGGTTGTGAGGATCTTATATTTTTATATATGAAAGAAAGAAAGAAACAAAAAAAAAAAAACCTTCATCGACCAGCGTGTTTTGAAGCTAGTGGTGGTTGCCTCTTGTAAAACAAAGCAAAAGCGTGTTTGTCCGGGGAGTTGTTTACAGATGGGGAAGCATCCTATCCGAAGACCGATAAGCGACAGTCTCCTTGCTGATACAGCATTATCTGGCCGCCCCGGGATCCGAGCAGTTGCCACTGCTGGTTGTCATGGCGAGGGTAAGTAGCTGGGTATTTGTCGCCGAGATCGTGACCATCACTTCGATCATAGGGCGTCGCATGCAACCTTGACAACACCATCACCTTCAGCACGACCTCCCACAATGTTGTGCACCCGTCAAACACTAGACATAATGTCCTGATGACTATTTCCGACCATAACCAGGACCTACCTATACCGAACTTTTTTGTTTGTTTTAGTTTATTTATGTTTGAACTAAATCCACCTGCTCTGTTCATTTATAAAATTCTTTTGTAAAGGCGGTTTTTTCTTTTCTAAGAATCTGGTTCCTCTTCTACAACAGTATGCAGTAAGAAGATAGGGAAGATAGAATGGTTTGTGGAGGGTAGATCGCAAGGGGAGATCACTCTGCCTGTTTATGCAAACACCGCCCGCCATTACTCCGGTCTGAGCAGCAGCTCTTTGCGGCAAATGCTGTTTGTCTTAATGCACAGCAGCACGACAAGTGCTGTTGCTGACTCCTCGTTATTTATTCTCGTCTTGGGAGAGAAGGGCGCTAGCAGCCAATGTGTGATCAATGCACGTGTGGCATCTGCACGCGCACAGGCCCGTGCTGCTGGGTACAGTGCTGCCACAACCTGGTCTTGCTTTCCAGGCCCACTCATGTAGGGAGTACACGAGATGAAGAATCACTTAAAATGTGGACTTTGCCCAAGTGGTATGATTAAAGGTTTTGTAAATATGGATGTGTGCATCCTGGGGAGGGGAGAGAGAGAAAAGTTGAGAATATTTTACTTTGCTGTTTGATAAAAAAAAAAAAATTTCCTATTCTTTCATGTTTCTTTTATATCCATTTTTGTTCATCACGAAAGTTGGGTTGTTTAGAAAAAGGACATCCCTCAGGCCAGTTCAATTCAAAACAAAAATCCCTACCTTGACTGAAACAACAAAGGTTGGCAGGTAACTGTCAGGTGATCAAGTTGTTCTTTTAATCTCTCTATCGCTGTGACTTGCTTTTTGAAGCAAACCCCAGGCAACTTGAAAATTTGTTAACATGGTATTTGAATAGTTAACTGCTTTATCAGCTAGAGCCAGTGTTTCCACATCCAGCGAAAGGTGTGCAGGCGTGACACGGTGTGCCGCGAGTGAAGACGTTTGAGAAAAGATCGAAGGCGCAGTAATTCTGAGATGGCATTTGCTTTTGGACCTATGACATTCAGTGGTGCCCGGACTATAGCGATTGGTCTGAGTTCAGCTTTGATAACATCTTGCAGTGCGCAGGCGCGTGCTGACGATAGCGAAAATAAACAGCGTCCACCCCATTGGTAAAGAGTCAGTGATCCTATGACCTCCTTGTACACTTTGACCTTTCCTGCGCAGGTGAGCTGCGATCTTGGAAACCATTTTACTCATCGCTGTCCTCTGTTTACCAGCACCTTCTCGTAATCGTGTTTGACATTGGCACTAGATATGAGAGTACATGTACACGCACTGGACTATCAAATGGCGATTAGAACTGTCCCATTGTCGTCGGCGTACAAGAAGAAATAACATGGGTGAGCATGTACTTTCGCTTTCCCTTTAGTCCGCATCTGCTCTTCCCCTCCTCGCTCATTTAATGGTACTGCGCAAAACTCTAACACTAAACCTTAACTAAGCCTAACTCGTTAAACTCAAAAAATGAGCCAAAACTTGAGTTAGTGTTAGCAGGAAATGTCCTTCTGATGTTTTGCTCGGCAGAAATGACAGATTAATGAACAACATTGACATCGAGGCTCAACTTACAGGAAAAAAAATTCGTCCTCCGCTCACCTCCCAGCTCTGGCACATCCCTCCCCACTTCCCCCCTGTGGTTCCGAGATGTGTTTTATTGCCGTCCACAATATTCCCCTTTCCCCACAGCACTACTCTCAGCTCTCTCTCTCTGGTACCTAACTTCACTACAGCCCCGCACTTGTCTTCCTCCACCCTTATCCCCTCACTTGCCGGGTATTCCCTGAGTGATACGTCTTCCGTCTTGCCTCCTGCTTCTACCCTCGGCTTTTCCATTTACACGCATCCGTCATCCGCAGTTGTACACGTCACACCATGTCCCACGTGCATTCAGCGTGAAGGTAGATGCCGTTAAAAGACGAATACGTTCTTGTGCCGGAATCTTGAAAAAGGAAAAAAAAAAAAAAAGACGAAAATACCTGCTGGTCTAAAACAGACGGCTGTTGAGCAGCTGGATGTTTTAGCGAGAAGAATTTTATCGCCTGTTGGTGGCTGATTTTTACCTACAGCATCATTGAAACGACGGGAAGGGAGGAATTGGCGAGGTCTTTGAAACACTCGCTGCATTGTGGTGGAGGAGAACAGACCGGTGGGCTGGCACTGGAGACTAGGAAGGCAGCAGCCATGCGTACCTTCGTATCCAACTTGATGCTCCCTTTCAGGGGGTGCAGGTATTGATAAGGACTCCCTGTGGGATGTTTTTGGCAGCGGGCTCGGGAGTGTTTCTTGGCCCGACTGTGAGAATGTGCATGTGTGTTTACTGTCTCTGTGGATCCCTCCATAACATATTTGTAAACTGCTGCCAAAATGTGGACACGCATCGCTTTTCCGCAGAGAAAACTTCACGAATGTTATCTCAAGAGAATAAAGTTTATAGACACCTTACAGAATCATGAACTTAAAATATACAATATACGATACTTATGGAGGTTATGAATCCTTCTCCTACAATATCGTTTTGCAAAAAAAAACTTGTAATATATCAAAATCATTCGCATATCTGGTTTTAATTTTTTTCTTACCTCTTCTTTACATTTGAGTCATATTACTTCCTCGTCCATCATCATCATCATCATCATCATCATTGTCCGTCTCTAAGTTGTCTTAAAAACAACATTCTCTGATGTTCTTTAGGCTTGCTTGACTATTTTATTTCTCTCTGTTCTTTCTCCAACACAGTATCTACTGTTGTAGTTATTCTTGTCGTGACTGTCGCATTCTACATTCATATGGCCTCTAAAGAGTTAAAAAAAAAAAGGAAAACCCCTCGATAAAAACGCAAACCCTCGAAAGCAAACAAACTTGTCAAAGTAATGGAAAAGATTTATCACTGACCCTAAGTGCTTTTACCTTTGTTTAAAAACAAAATTTCAGCCATCGCTGTGAAATAATTGGACCACTCCAGCTGATTCCCGCAGACTGCACCCGGGAAGGTATGCAGTCATCTTGTTTGAGGGGAGATCCGTCAGTGTACAACGAGTTGCCGCGAAATGCTTTGATGCCTCGCCACAGCCTCGGAAAGATTCTCCTACAGCGCCGGTTATCTGATATGGAAATAAAGAGAGTTTTTTTGTGTGTGTGTGACCAAATTATCCTCAGCATGTAACGGTCGTGGAAAGTTCTTGAAGCTTAGTTGTAGCATGTCCCAGAAGAATGAGTCGATGAAGTGTGGCAAGTCTTGGTGCTGTCAGCACGACCCTGCACCCGCTCTTGGCACGTGGAGCGGCTGATAAACACCAGGTTGTACTGTCATCATCCTCCATCATCGCCGGCACCTCACGGGGTAGTTATGGCTGATTCGCGTACTGAAGCAGCGAGGTCTGGTATTCCCAAACAGAGGATGCTCAATATGATCAAAGTGTGTAATTAAGACATTATTATGATGCAATCATCGTTGTTGATGACTTATCAGTCTGTAGATGTTTGCTTTGAAGCTGGAAAATTTGTTTTGATATAGCCATTTTTTACAGAAATGTATTTAGTTTACAAACTGATAGCAGCAGGTACCTCTTGCAGCTATAATAAGCTACATATTGTGTTGGCTCGAGTAAGCTTTCAAATGTTCAGCCAACAATTTTTAAGACAATTCCAGACTTGTAATAATGAGATGAACATGAACCACACATTTCTTCACATTCTTAAAAAAACATTGACAACAGCTGGCAGTGGCACACTATACATTCACAGAGGAAAAGCTATTTTATTCTAATCTCTCTACTTTCAGTTGAATTTCAGTAAGTCGGTGTATTTTGTTATATCAAGTATGTGCTTGATCACAAAAAAAAAAATAAAAAATAATAAATAAATAAAAAAAATAAAATAAAAAGAACAATAGTCATTGTTCACTGTTCCCAAGCCCATTTTCTGCTGCTAAAAATTTGTACAAGTTTTTGCTTTTAGAGAATGGAAAGTTATCTTCAGCATCTTATCTGGGTCTTGAAACATTTTGTTGATAAACATTTATCTGATTTATGAGAGGGCAAAACTTAGGGCTCCCATGACTCCTTGAAGGTCGAGAAAACGAGGCATCTGGTGCACATACATCCGGGTCTGGGGAACCTTGAGCATGTTCGTGCTTGTGGTACAGGGAACTCGCCTGACTACCAGGAGACTTATTTCATGCCACAGAAGTCGTTTCACGCCTCGTCACGTCTGGTGGCGTGAAAACACGATGTGCGCCGGGCAGGTGAACCGAGCGCTCAGGTGAGGAGGGAGCACACCGGCAGATGTCTCCGCGGGAATTTATCGACGGATTTTCAAGTACTGTTGGCATTAGTTGTAGAACTTTCGGTGCTGTTGGAATGGTGTCTTTTTTTTTTTTTTTTTTTTTGCAAGCATGGCACACCGGTCAGGTCTCCTTAGTTCACAACATTTCAAACATTGCTTGTTTTTGCTTTGGTCTAAGTAGTTTTTGTGCATTTAGTTCAAACCTGGAGATAAGCAGCAGTGCAAAGTTTCTGTTTGGTCTTCCTTGATGTGTTTGTGTGTGCGCGCGCGCACGTGGCTGGTGTGCGTGACAGTGTTAAGGTGTAAACTCGCTTTTCGCCTCGTCAGTTCAATTCGTTTTTTTCGTTATTAATACTTCGTCATTAATACTACGCCTTCTGGCAGGGAAGTCAAATTATGTTCACGGGTGCCCCTGGCTTTTACATTTAGTCAGGTTTTTTTTTTTTTTTTTCGCCCTCCCCGCTAGTGATATGCTCTCCCCCTCATGCCTCTCTTTTGCACGTAAGCCACGAAAAGTCAGGAGCCTAGGGAGTGGATTCTTGGCTTCATCTTCTCCCTAGCCATGTGGTCACATTTTGCAGCGAACAAATATCACTTTTCCCCTTTATGAACTGAGTACATATACCCATTTGCTACTTCTTTTATGTAAAAAAATAAAAAAGTAAGATAAGCAGAAAGAAATCGAATCTGTTTGGTTCGTTTCTGAATAGGCTCCAGCTTTGGTAGGTGTGTCTAGTTCAACTACATCTTCGACACAAAATTCTCTCTGGCTGAGAGGGTGGATCGCGTGACACAGTGTAATGGACTGCCAATGAAAACAGTCTTCCTGTCGGGAGGTAATTTGGCCCGCAGTTACCTAATATAGGAACAAACTGCTACCTGATGTAGGAGACATTGTCTCTTTTTGGAACCAGAGTAAAAAATTGCATGTCATTGCTTGTAAGATGTGCGAGTGGGAGAGATAGGCTATTCTTGAAATTTTGAAATTGAAACTGTATGAAAGGTTGATATTTTGCTTACAATCAGAATATTTTAGCTAGAAAAGTTTTTTTTTTTTTTGGAATAGGGTTTAAAAGAGGGTTTAAGAATATTGTCTTAGGTCAGTGAAAGAGAAAGGGAGGAGGAAATGGTGGTTTAACACCGAGCCAGCACTACCCGCCACATCAGGGCCAAACAGCAGGCCTTGTAAACAGACAGCCAGATGTAGATAATTTCTGTTCAGACTTGTAGCTTAGTCATGTGCTTTGAACTGCAGCGGTTGCTGTCGCGAACGGGTCTTGTGGGAGTCTGCTCCAGACATTGATCACAGCGTCTGTTTTTTCGTATATATTGTTTTTTTAGTTCACCGAGGACAGAAATATACTCACTTAAGTTTCTAGTTACGAGTTCGATAATCTTTACTGGCGAAAACCAACCGTGCGTGAAATGATCCTTGTCTAGGCCCGGTCCCTGATGTAAACCGTCTCCTCGTTACTATGTGCCGGCGAGCTCTCGACGGACTCGGTCCTTGCAGGCTGTCTGGCACGTCCCGTGGAGGGCTCGTGCAGCTCGGGCGGTTAGTCTTGGAGAGGCTGGCACTTCATTAACGAGCCCTCTTTTGTAGTGCCAATACGCATCGCCGCATCTTGTGGACCAGTGGCCACGATATCGAGCTTTAACGATGCAAGGCACTCGGCACAGATCCTTGCATCGGCCACGTGGTACTGAAGCCGCTAGCCTGGGGTTGAGGGTGGGTGGGATGTGGTCCTGGTGTTGTCAGCATCTGTAGAAGTGCTGTAGGATCGAGCCCCCAGGCGCACCGCGCCTTACAATGCACGTGATGTTTGTCGATGGTTTCTGGGCGGGAACCGTAGCTGCAGGTTCCTTCCCTCGTGCAGGCTGACAGACTGTACCTAGCAACGCGACGCTGGATGAAGAATAGGATGAGCTGTGTGCGATCAATCTTGGGAACCAGCAGGTGGCGAGGGGAGAGCTTGTGAGCCCTGTGGTATTGTGAGCCAGGTGAATGTGAACTGAATGTCTCTGCATATTGACGAGGCAACATACCCTCGTGACATCGACTTGCATGTCTAACATTCACCCTCCATATTACTACCGCCCGGAACTTCCAGCTTTTTTTTGCAAACTCGCTTGCTTAAAGGACTAGTTGGGTGCTAAAACTCTGTGTGATACATTATTTTCCAAGTTTTTGGTTCACTATTCCCCTGTTGGTTTCGTTAGCGCCTGTCACCATCAGATAGGGTTGGTTGTCCTGGGTTCAGCTCTCGTCTCGGGCAAGCTGTTCTTTCTCAGCATGTGGCATCTGTTTACAGGCATGGCTGCCTTGCCGCGATATAGTCTTAGTTGATGGGTCGGAGTAAAAACACCAATCTACCCGCTTCTCCTACCGTTTTCGAGATACACGCCTACAATCACCATGCAACCCTATGTCTTTTTGGAGAAGTAAGCTGCACGAGATTCGAACCGGCGTGCCTTTCGATTCGGACACCAGTGTTTTAACCACTCTATTTTATTATTATATTATTATTATTACTTTCATCAGTATTTGTGGCTCAGCCATAAAGTTCTCTGATTCCTCGATAGTTCTCTGGGGATTTAAAGTTTTAATACCTGACTGGTATTATTACAGCGCCACAGGCAAAGTTTTTTAAAGTGGTATTAGACTGTGAACGGCGATTATTTTTGAAATGCCTATTTTTTAATTTTTTTTTTTTACATGTGGACTGGGAAACGCTCCAGGCTGGCAATGTTTTGGTTGGCGCATTGCCACGTTGCGTGATTCTGGCTGAAAGGTACTTTTATTATCTGTCAGACACGTGGACCCTCTCGGGTAATCGCGTGAGTCACGTGACCAGTTAGCTAGCACCGGAGATGTCAGGTCAACATGGAGAGTCCAGAACTGGAGGAAGTGCGTGTGTGTGTCTGTCTGTGTGTGGAGACAGATCGACTTCGTCTGAGTTCCTAGGAACTAATAAGGTCATTGAAGATAACTCGTACAGAGTGTCTTGATCGCCGTCCAATGAGGATTGCCGATATGGGCTATGACATTCTAAGTATCTGACAAGGCGAAATGTCGGGGGATTAATTACTTAATTAGGGCAGTCAGGAACTAGAACTTTGAATGTTTTCGGCTTTTTTATGTTTCAGGCATCAAAACGAAGCTTGTCTCAGGTTTAGTCTTTTTTTAAGAGCTCTTTGATACTAGATAACTTCAGTGGTGTTTACATTTCTTAAAGATGTTGAGAATTAGTATGTTTTATTATATTTGTTAAAAGATCATTATGTTAAGTAGAACTGTAATGTAAGACTTTGTTGTTTGTGGGCAAAAGAACCGGAGAAACTGACCGACGCACGCAGTGTATTTTTTTCACTCGACCGATACCAATATTATTGAATATTTATTATTAGCTACTCGTGGACTAATTAAAAAATGTCTAATACTAAATTGAATATGCTGCTGAAAAACACTGTGGAGAAAGAGAAGGAGGCTGTGTGTGTGTGGTGCGTGATTAAGCTTTAACAAGGTTCGCCTTTAAGTGACACTGTATCAAAATCCATCTTAAAGAAAAGCAGCAGCAAGATAAACCCTCGGCATTAAGGCTGTAACGGAAGCTTAGCCAGCCATGATATATCTCAGCTTTTCTCGGCTCAGCTACCTGCAGCCATTGATTTGTCTGTAACCAAACCTTTCCCTTTTGCATTTGCTTGTTTTTTGGTAAACAATTCCAGGATGTACCTGAAGTTCGGAGAGCTTTAGTTTGTTGTTTCAGCTATTCCCCAGTGACTGAGGCTTGCCTGCTGACTTGTGTTTTCTCACAGTGTTCTTCCCGACAGAACAAGAACAGCCTACATGTTTTATTTGTCAAAAAAAAAAAGTGGCTTATACACTGCGCAGTGAATGGCTTGTTGTTTTAAGGCTCATCTCTGTCCATCTCAATTTGTCCGTGCTTACCTGGGAACATACCTGTTCCGATTGGCAACAGAAAGATGTTGATATTATGTCTAGCATTAAAATCCATTTTTTTAAGTTCTGTCTCTTTTTAAAACACTTTAGCTGTGCGTGTCGGTTAAAAAAAAAAAAACTGATTAAAAATATTTAATCTTCACATTTTTTTGTGTGCCTACCTTTCACCCACAATCCATCTGTTAAGCTTATTCCACACCTCTAAAATAATGGATATAAACAGTTTTACTCCAGAAATCGTTTTCACTCAGTAAGCTTAGCCTTGTTTCGCTCTGTACATCGTAGTTACAACACAGGATTGCCTGGAGTGAGCTGCCCCCTTGCATACATTTACCTCCCTTTTTTGAAACATTTCTTTAGCCTTCAGTTACCTGGCGTCGGTTAGCAAAGCCATCTTGGTCTCATCACAGACATACTATAGTGGATTCTCAGTGTGTAGCTCGTTATGTTCGTGGAAAGATCACATCCAGGCATGTGATGATTGCGAAAGAGGCTAAATGTGATGCCTGGTGCACGGATTGTGATTATCTGCACAGCACATGGAGAGAGAGAGGGAGGCTGGTGTGTGCTGTCCCTCTCTCTCCAAAGGTTCTCGGTGCAGCCCTCGGTGTTTGCCTGCTGTTCTCTAGTCAGCTTCCAGCAAATAGTTTATTTGATACACTCTACTGCATGTAAAGAGCAGATTTGTTTGCACACAAATTTCGATGTCTGCTTCGATCACGAAGCGATGTAAAAATAGTAACAGTCGTGAAACTAGTTATTTATAAAAATGTAATTTCAGGATTGTTCAATATTATTTCACAAAATATCTTTTGTTGCAGATAATGGCGACAGACACAAGATCATCCTCAGAATGTCAGCGGAAAAATACCGATTCCTGTCCGTCAGGTAAATTATTTTATTTTAAACAAAAAAAATTGACAGTTGTCTTTTTTTATTACTGTCGTTTCCGACTGTTTGCTGCAATGTCTTATCTTGATGCATAATAGTCATTGATGTACTGATATTGGTGTGTGTGTATATCCTTCGTGAATAGCTGTACGATCTTATTACTTTGTTAGCAAATGAGAACATTTTGACAAGTAATGTAGAAGAGCAAACAGTTTACTAGATGTAAGGAAATAAGCTAACCAGCCAGAATCGGTAAAAAGTTGAGTAGTTTACCTGCTGCAGGAGCAGTGAATGTTAATCGTTCATGGTGACTACCGTTTCCTTTTATCGCCTGTACCCTCCATGATAAAAAAAAAAAAATAAACTGATAAAAAAATAAAAATCAAGTAATCTTTTCCGCCGAAGACCTGCTAGATAGGAAAGGGAAGTCCCAAGCCGGCCTACACCCAGCAGAATCCAGCTCACGAACTACAAGTTATATTGCCTTTCTGTGGCCATATAAAGGATTAAAAAAATAAGTTTCTTCAGAGAAGAAGCTTGCCTCAGAGGAATAAAGCGGTTTTGCCCGCAGCAGAATCTGTTCTTGTAGCATTTGTCCGAGGCAAGCCCACTCCACAGTGTCTTGAAGAACTGGTTCGTATCGATATGTGAAGACCGTAACACTTCAGACTGGCTGCTTGTTGACCGAGCGAATTTAGCTATATATATATCAGCATCCGATTTAGACGATTATAATACAATATTTGTTCATGATATCAACGAAATGTAGCAGAAAGATGTTTAAATCAATGATAATGAAAATATAAGTCATTTGCATCTTTTGCATTCTGTAATTGAGAAGAATAAATATACACACCCACGTGTTCTTGAAAAGACCAGAAATGGTGGTTAATGCATGATACTGTTGGCTTATCTAACCACTCAACAGGTAGAATCAGTCTTAATACACGGGCCTTATCTCTGTAGGGATATGGGCTTCGATCCGCCTAAGACTCGTTTCTCAACAAGAAGTGCAGGACTTGTGTTTTCTGAGAAACATAGTTGACTTCATAAACCTTATCAAGAAGCCGCCAGAAGTTTCGTGGAGATGGCGGAATGCGGAAACATTGAAATGAAAATCGCTGAGTTAAATTGTTTAATGGGACACGAGCAATGCAGAAATGTTCACATGGGTTACAGGAACTGAGTAACTCTCTGTGTGTTTATGTGTGTGTTTGTGTGTGTGTTTATGTGTGTGTTGTGTGTGTGTTTTCGATAAGGTGTTTAGGGACGAAGTGGCTGTGACTTCGTCACGTGGCTCAAGAATGTTCTCGCGGCGTCTTCACGTGACATGCACGAGCCAGATTCATACTAATCTCCTGATGAAACCATGAAGGAACATGCTGATGTCCATGAACGGGATCCCTGTTTATCGCAGCCTTGAAGACATATACTAACCCCCATGATGAGAGCCAGATGGTAGATGATAATAGCCATGATGGGGGCTATGAAGATACATAACAGCCTCCATGATGGAAGCCCTGAAGGTGCGTGCTGTCCTCCACGATTGGGAGCCTCCGGTACAGTACAAGGATCTACACTATTGTCCGGCCTGAGTGGCAAGGTACTGCCCTTGTCAGTTCTGTTGGCAGAAAATAATGTCAGTCCTTCTTGATGACAGTAAATACAGGATTGTTTGACAGAAGCTTTCCGTCCTTGTAGTGTTTGTTTCCGTTACCGGGTTCGGTTCGCCGTGTGTAGAAACCGTCACGTGTGTCCAGCATGATGAGAACTGACTGGCACAGGTCAAAGGTGTCCTTAGAAATCTCACTGACCTCCTCACTGATGCACCAATTGTCCGCATCATTATTTTCCCTCCCAATTTCTCCCTCCCTCATTGTTTCTCCCCTGTCTGTGTCGTCCTCTCTTTTTTCATCTTCTCCCTCTGTTCCTTCTATCTCCTTCTCCCCTGCTCTCTCTTTTACTTTATCCAGAATGGCCTGGTGGTACAGTGTTGAAGCTCTTCTACTAAGAAATTATCGAGGATTGCAGGCTCTGGCACACACTGGATAAGGCATCTGCTCACAGGACTGGAATACCTCGCCTTGATACTGCCTCATTATCTGACTCGGGGTACACACACTCTCTCTCACTCTCTCTCTCTGGCTTCCACTGCAGCTGCCAGTTGATGGAGTTCGTGGTCTTCTGCATGACTGGGTGCTGGAGCTTTAGACAGACGGACAGGTAGTTTATGGTTTCCATCCACTGCATCCCTCGTGCTCATTGGCATTACTTCCTCTTGCCAGACCCGCCTTCTTTTCTTTGTCCCATCGCTCACCAGTCAGTTCCTCCTCCGAGCAAAACACAGAATAAAAATTTGTTGTTAGAAAGTCCTTTGTATCGAAAGTAAGGCTGTGTCTAACCTCTCACCTCTCTCCGTCTGACAGGCCTGCAGTTAGCGGCTAACAGAAATCCACTAAAAAAAAATTTCGAGAACAGTAAGATAAGAAAGGAGCGAGACATGGAGCATTGTAAACTTTTAGTCACTGAGTCTGCCTTCAACACTAGGTATTTATTTTGTAGACATTTATTATTTTTTTGTGTTGTCTTCAAGAAAACAAATTTTATGACTTTCTCATGCGTAAAAATAAACTGTGAGGTGATGGATTGATAAAAAAGAGAGATTGATATCAAATCACACGAGAGAGAGATTGGGAAGTGGACCCTGAGTAAAAGTATCTTTTATGGACATTGATGTGGAAGTAATGCTTATATACCGACAGTCCTTATCGCCTTGTCACGCATGGCATGCTCTCATGCCACAAATCAAAGGTTCTGACACTCGTAACTGCTTGAGCTCTGACTCGCAGACTAACAATCGATGGAGTTTTCTCGTCTAGAGCTCTCCACCGCTAGGATGTTGCTCAACTCCAGCTGTCGTTTCACTTACCACGTCTGCAGCAAGAGCGAGATAATTTCATCTGGAAATTGATACACGGGTTTGCAAAGCGCAGCAGGAAAAGTGCAAAATCTTGTCCTAACCACGTCTTTATGAACCGCCAGCGACCTTTGACCCTCCGTCCGAGATGACAAACGGCGCGCGCACAGGACCTGTCTAGCATTGGTGCTTCTCAGAAGTAAGGAACGGATGTGATTTTGTCTCATCATTTTGGACACACTCTCCTCCAGCAATCAGACAGTGAAGTATCTCTACATCCTCCTCAGGGCTGACGTCACCAGACCAGTTATATTTCTTCCTTTCCTTCCTGCTGCAGGGTGAATATATCAAGCATCGAGCTCCAACTGGGACGAATAAATATGAGTAGGGTCTTTGAGGCAACGGAAAGAGATCACATTATTTTCCATAGTATTATTAAGATGAATAAAATACTACTTAAGCTTCTCTGCATAAAGGGGAAATAACAAAATATTTTCAGATACACTACTATTTTATTTCCGACATTTTTTTTTTTTTTTTTTGAGGAAAAATTTTATATTCGAAAATTGTAATATGAGAGCATTGGAGTGGTCTACCAAAGTCTGTTTCGAAAATATATTTTAAAAAAAATGACTGTAGAGTAATCCCTCCTGACAGTCAACCTTATGTTTTTGTAGAATTGCACCCGACACAAAACAAGGGTATGTTTTTTGTTCTGCCAAGCTTCATTTTGGTCACGTGTTTGCTTGTTTTTATTGTAATAGACTCCCGTCCTAGGTGAGATAGTTGCAATTGGATCTTCCCCTCTCCTCCGCAGCTACCAGAGCAGTTGTTTTCCGTTTTTCAGTCTGTGTTTCGCTCTTGACTTCACAGTTGCAGCTGTCAAGTCGCTTCACAGGTGCGGTACATCAAATACCGGTTATAGTATACATTCTCACCTTCGCACGGCAAAGAGTTCGCTGGATCCGCTAGGCTGGCAAGATAAATTTGCTTTATGGTGTGGTCGGAGTCATGAGGTGTCGGGGTCAGCTACAACTTGTTGCCAACTAATAACACTGCACGAGCTCCAGGCATTGCCTTTACATTTCTTCCTCGTGAAATATACTCCTCGTCTGGTTATCGTGGTCAAGATGCATCGCCGGTTATCTTTTGATGATTTGGCTGTGGTCAGAGCTCGTTGTACAGAACTAGCAAGACTAAATCACGGGAAATCGTCCTGCAGGATGTGACCTGAGGGTCAACTTGTGCCTTATCCTACCTTTATCCAGGGAGGCATACTGTAGGTCGCTATTCCAGGAGAAACCAGTTCGTGTTCAGACAAGGAACCTTGTACTTGATGGAACGGTAAGTGTCGTCCCAAACAATTAAATTTTATAGCACCGTATAGCAAGTGAAATCCATTAGGACCCTTTGTAAAGGCATAGAAAACTTAATGTTCAGTTTTTCAAATTTCACGAGAATAATTGTCTCATGGTTCCCTTTGTGTCGATGGGGCGCTGTCCGGTATCAATGGAGATCGGCTGTCCTGGGTTCAGATCTCGTCTCTGGCCATGCTGTTCTTTCCCTGCATATATCAGTTGTGTATAAGGCTAGCTGTTTTGCAATGATATAGCCTTAGCTGCTGGTTCGCCATAAAACACCAATCATCCCACCCTCTCTTATTGTGTCGGGCCAACCCTCTTGACCACTTTCAGAGTTTTATCGTCCTGTCGGGAAATGAAATCTTTTTACGAGTTTTTCATGATTCTAGGAAGAGACACTTTCAAATAAAAATAGTGTTCTTTATTACAGTGTTCTGTATAACATTTCAGAGTTTTGATAAAAATTGTACAATTTTAACTGTCTGGGATAGCAAAAATAAATTGTGTGAGACAGAGAGAGAGAAAATGATAGAACTTATTTTTTAAGTCACTTTAAATTGTCAGACAATAACTGACAATAACAGACCAGCTCTTATCGTTGAATAAAGAACTGTAACATTATCTCGACGATTGAGAAGCAGTAGTTACACAAAATTAACACCGGAGTCTCTCTATGGCTTCTCTCAACCACCGACAGTCAAACGAGTGCTCTCTCTCTCTTGCCACTGCCAGGACATGCTGTACCAGAGCCTCGAGCCTGCAAGAAGTCTTGGAAGGGGGGAGGAAGAGGAGGAGGAGGAGGAGGAAAGAGCTTAGCAGACTGAGTTCTTGGCAACAGCAGACCTCGGTCGTTCCGCACATAACGGCGACGCAAATAGTCGGAAGACATTCGCTGCTTTTCCACATCGCCATGTTTTACCTCTTCGGTCCTTGTTCCTCGCAACAGAACTCATTTTTATTCGCTGTCTGGCCCTTTTTTTTGTCTGTTACTTTTTCGATTTCTTCGCGTAATGTGGGGTTTCCAACCGAAGTTACAGGCGGTTGTGAGGCGTCCCCTGTTGTTAAATAACCTCGTTCGCGAGGACGATGTTGTTCTCGCGATACTTTAATACTTTGCCTCGGTTCACCGAACCATTCAGATAATTTTCTCAGCCAACTATGATGGTCCAGATGCTTGTTGTTAAATCGATTGTTTTTCCCAAATTACTTCTCAGTTAAACCAACTGACACAACCAGCCTAATCCTCCATAAACACAATGAGATGAATAACTCGGTTGGCTGAGATAAGCATGTATATAATTCATTGGTGAATAAGATAAAGTAAGCTTGTTAAGGGGCAGAAGCTCATCTCCAAGTTAAAAAAGGGAGATAATTCGGTTTTAAAGAGCTTCTCTTATGAAATAAGCTAAATTAATGAATAGTCAGATATGGTTTAAGGCCGGTTCTTGCTGTGGTATTGAAGTTAATAAGAAAAACACACGATAGTCTTCTTTTTTAGTTTTATCACTGTCAAAACATTTTCTGGGTTTGAAACTGCTTTTTTTCCCACTAATTCAATTAGCACGAAGAGCTACTTATAGAGGGGCACATACAAGTGTACATGTGCCGTCCTATTTACTAGTGGATTAGTTTTATCTATATTGCAGGGATAAACCAGGCTTGCGAGGGGATTACCTGTCTGAACTCCCTAGCTTAATTGCATTTCACTCCCCTCTAGCACCTCATTCTTCGTCTTGTCAGTTTAATTTACAACCAAAATCACAACAAGCAAAGTAGTTACAAAATTTTGACCAAAAAATCCCCAAACATATTAAGGGAAAGAAAAATTTCAAGAAAAATGTAAACAGTAGTTTGATGAAATTCCGTTGCATATTCCGTTAGAGACTACAGCGGGAAAACATCTCGCAGGCGCCGTCTTGCAAGCACGAAGCATCCGGGTCCTTCTGTGTTGTTTACACGTCAGGGTCAGCAAAGGTGTCGTCTGTTGTTTCCTCCATTCGCCACCTAATGCGGCATTTTTCAGCCCTTTGTGTCGTTTTTCAGTCGTTCGCCTCATTTTTCAATTTCATTTTCATCCCCTCTAAAATCGCCGCGTGCCTAGCCTCACGATCCAATCTTCTCTCTCATCTCCTGTTTTTCTGTCCTGCGATAATTTTTTCTTCTTCTCTCTCTCTCAGATCAGCCATTGCTGCTGTTCCACAAAACACACACTTTCGGATGTGGAAATATAATTCTTTCTCACTGACATCACGGGCAAAGCAAATTAGGTTTGCATGTTGGAGAAAATATCGAGAGGATTGAGGCTCGATGAAAACAGCTGCTGGCTCTCAATGTGATCCTACCCTGCGCCCCATTCTTTTTTTTTTTTAGACATGGACCCCGGCATCCCCCTTCCCCTTTTCTCTTTCCACATCGTCGAAAAGAGAATGTATCGATCTGAGGATCTGGCACAAGGAAGACGGGCTGCAGTCTGAGACCCTTAGCGAGGGGAAAAAAAGCGAAAAGGGTTTCGTTGATGATGGAAGAGCATTTTACTTTCTATGCCTGCGATTTCATTACAGAGCACCGTAGAGCTGCTTCGTCTTAATGAAGTGCTACTGGGAGCAGATGAAGTCAGCTTTGCGTTCTGAATGGGTTGAGGTCTGAACAGATTATGGCTGGACAGGGTCTGGTGGGGTTCTTGTCGAGAGAGGTCTAGATGGTGAATAGGGATTGCCATTTGAAGAGCGATGCTGGCTCCATACTCCTTGTGCGTGGATTCATGTCAGCGCCAGTATAAAACTTGTCACTCTGATCGATTTCAATTTGTACAGACAATTCTTTTTTCTAGAAAACTCTTTTCCCGATTTAATTCTTGAAAAAAAAAGAATATCCTTGAAGCTAATGAGTCTTTGTTGTTTACAGTCTCTTTCTGCGTTGTTGTTGTTGTTGTGTCTGAAAATGGTGTGACCCTAACGCTAATCACATATAACTGATTACAAAATGTTAATTAAAATTACTTGATGGGTGAAAAATAGACATTTG
Organism: Pomacea canaliculata; assembly: GCF_003073045.1. Taxonomy (NCBI): domain Eukaryota; kingdom Metazoa; phylum Mollusca; class Gastropoda; order Architaenioglossa; family Ampullariidae; genus Pomacea; species Pomacea canaliculata. The sequence continues at coordinate 5,642,575 of NC_037591.1, forward strand.
GATTGAAATTTGCGCAACGATTACTTAAATCATCTTTTTTTTCTCTCGGCGCTGTCTTATCGAGCAAAGTCGAGAAACTGTTAATTAGCACCTTCCACTGGACAGAGCAAAACATAATATTCATATATCAAAAGTCAATGGGCATTATCATGCACAGGTAACAGGTAACTAGGCACGCAGATACTGACAAAAAAGGGAGAGAGGATCCAGTCAATGCCTGTATTACATTTTTATTCAGCTAGGGGGAAAAAGGTCAACGTGATTGATAATAGGATGAATCGGAATAAAAATGAAATCCGCACTGATTATTACAACGATTGCAGGAGATTTATATGAGACCGTTTGCCTAGGCAAAACCCATCATGACCTTAGTGAGTCACGGGAAACCTTTAAAAGATTCATGGACTAAAAATTTAAAAAAAAATGCTGTTTCTATGGTTACAGGTCATGAACTTATGCGCTGCCCGTCGGATGGAGGATACAGGTGCCAGCAGTGTGGGGGGTTCTCCTTTCAACCCAACGAAAACTGGCTGGGGGATCGATGCCGTCTCAGGTAAGACATTGGTGGTTGACCTTTGACCCGGAGGTCCGTATCGGCGTGGACTCAATTCAAGACTGACAGCATGACGTGCGACCGAGTCGACGAAACACTCGTTTATCGAGCGCAGTTCACAGAGAGGCGGAAGAGTCAATGTTTGTAGCCAATGTTCGACCTGAACTTTCAAATGTTGCGTGCATCTGGTAACAGCTTGCTGCTGCTTTGTATTCTCGTCATCAGGAGTTTTCGATCGAAAGTTGTTGACAGACAGTAAAACACTCGGCAGCCTGTTGACCAGAAATAAGAGGTGAAAAGTAACAGCTAGAAAGAGAGAGAGAGTTAATTTTTTTTTTTTTGGTGGTGTTTAGTGAGTCGTGCATGTGGGTCATTGGGTGCATACCCCTTTCCACTATCCCCAACGACTTTTCTATAAATAAAATACACTCTTCATACTTTTTCACCCCGTAAATGCTGTAAAAGGGATTTTGTGTATTGCATACTTTTCTGTGATAATGTTTTGCACTAATTGTTTCGATTGTTTATTTTGGGAACAACGCGTGCTTTGTCTCTAGTTCCAAAATCCATAGAACTGCTTCACGGATGTTGAGAGGGAACTGCATTATTTACTGTTTCACGGATCCCAGCCTCCCCGCCCCTTACATTGCAGGTCATCATTTTTCTGCCCCCCACCTCCAATCCTCCAGTCCTTCCGCAGTTCCGGTTCCTGTTGCAGAGCTTGAAGTATGGATGTCGAAGGATCGATAAAATTTCCGTTAGTCCCTGGAGTCATCCGTTTTGATGCTGACCAGATGGGCCTGCCACGCTGGGCTGGTACTCCTGCCAAGCCTCGTCGTTCATCGCTTTATCCGATGTCCCATCTTTCTTCCTCAGTCCATCATCATTTATTTATACCTTCTTTTTCCCTAGCGACCTCACTATTGTCTTACATTCAAGTGTCTGTTCAACACATTGTATTTATTTTTTTTTTTTCGTGGCGATAAAATCCCTTTTCCTGGTATCTTCGGCCTATCTTTTCTCTGAAGTTGTACTGCGAACTCTTCATTTACTTACAGGAGTACGTGGTGTAGTTTTGGATGACTCCTCTCTCAACCGAAATTGCCCTTTCTGTGAATGCCTAAGTCGGAAAACACTAACTGGCAGCCTGCCTTCAGACACCGTGTCGGGGCCCCTGCCATTTTCTCTTTAGTCTCTCGCACGAATCGGCACTCAGCACAAATCGCTCCGTTGCCATGCCAGTCACGCGCCCAATCTCACAAGACGCTTACAAGGCTGCCATGCCCACAGGGTTACCTGACCTAATCGCGCGCCAAGTGTCGCCGCCACTCCACGGGGCTTTGCTTCTGGCGCCCCGCAGCACGTGCGGGGATCCCGTTTACCATGGCAATGCACCGCGGAATCTCGCGGCTAGCGAGGGTTTGGCGAGAAACCGCGCCTTCGCGTTCCTCAACCCTCTCCCCTTCCCTCTTTTACCCTCTGGTCAGCATGAACTGTTTGACAGACTCACCCTCCGGAATTGCCGCTTGGGTTTTCCCGAACGTCCCCTACTCGCCATGTCACACGTGGTGATGATAGTGCAGCGAGAAGGGAGGGGCGTGGTCGCGAGGTTTTGCCCGGCGACATCCACGCATAGCAATGAAAAAAAAAAAAGAAAAGGGAAGGAGAAGTTTATACTTTGGCCAAGAGATCGAAGTGTTGCGGAGGACAAGCCTCTCAGGCGGGTTCTTGTACAGAACGATTCAGAATGTAGGCGATGACAAGCTCACTGAGACATTAAAACAAGATGAGCTGTTTAGGTTTGTGGGAAGGATAAAACTAACGAAACATTTACAACACCACACCTATGTAGGTATTCGAAGGAGGCAAGCGGGAAATATGGTGCTGATGACCATTTCTTAAGACCATTAAATAAACTTTCACACATTTAAATCCAGAAAATAGGCACAAATATAATCTTCAAAAGTTATTTGACTATTCGTGCTCAAGTGAACTGTAAAGAGTTAATCAAACATTCAGATGAATGTTGTTTTCATGCATGTGTACATTAATGTGTTAAAAAGAGGGTGGATGTGTTTTCTCTAATAAATCCTGCTTCGAAATCAAACGCTTACACTGTGTCTAATCCTCAATTGCTGTTACAATAAGCACTCAAGATTTTTTTTACATTTCTCTCAAGAAGCACTCAAGATGTTGTTTTTACACTTTTCTCAAAAAATGAAGGATTTATACTAAAAGCATTGCAAAAGCACCTCGACCGGATGTAGCACGTGACACGAAAGCCGCAGTAGACGCTCCCGCCAGGTAGAGGCTCGCGTCAACTTTATTCCTTCCGGCGACATCACTTCCTGCCGCGCCATAGCATTTCCGTATACTTCCGGCTCATATTTCCAATCGACTAACACCGTGAAGCTGCTGTTATCGATTCTTTTCTGCATCGTTACAACCATCGCAGTCTTCTGCATGTCGATGCACCTGGTGAACGAACATGCGCGCGCTTGCGTGTGTGAGAGATTAAAAATAAAAAGCTCTACGATCAACGTGTAAATTAGTAATTTTAAATACTGGTCTTGTAAGTATGGAGATCAATTTGCGATGCTCAAATTATTGATAGATATACAAGCTTGTCTTTAAAGCTCATTTGTTTACTAGTCATATATTATTAAACACCACACAAAAGTAGAATCTTATCTTCTTCTAATAATAAAAATATTCCTTTTTGTCTGCCGATGTCGATAAACGTTGACCATGTGACTCAAGTTGTCTTAGTGCAGAAGTGGTGAGAGGGGAGGGAGAGGAGGAGTCAGGGCTTTAAGACACCAGCAGAGACTAGCTGTGAGTAATTTTTCGCCTGGCTTGTCAGCAGTCAGCCACAGCTCCTCGGCCTTGTGATCATAGAGCGAGAGCGCCGAGACCTCCTGTAATCAAACAATCCCATGATCAAAGTATCAGCGGCTGCATTTGTATCTCAAGGCCCGCGGCTGAGTCTTGCTGGACGGAGGACCAAGGAAGGGCAGGCAGGAGGAAGAAGGAAGGAGGTGGCTCACAGAAAGATGCGATAGTGGCGGACCAAAAGCGCAAAGGGGTCACGTGACATGCGTCCTGATGTGTCAGCCCATGTCTGGAGGCAAAAAGTTGATATGCACTGAACGCCACCGTGGTTAAAATGGATTATTTCATATTTTAACCCACAGCTGTCAGTTTGAAAGACAACACTCAGTGCCTTTCAGGAGTTTCGGAAGACAGTCCGAAGTGTCTAAAGTATAGAAAAGAAATAAATAAATTACTTCTTTCACAACATCTAAACGAAACAAGCATTTTAGGCCGCTCTTTTAGTTAAGAAAGAAATCTTTGCAGTCTTCTTTTTGTCGTCAGGGCGCAAAGGCGTTTCCTAGCGAAGCTTCTGGCAAGCTGTGTTCAATAAGAAAGGACCATTACTTAGCTCGACGAGCAATTCCCTCCCTTGCGTGTCGGTGAGGTTCTGTGTAAATGCCGAGCGCTGCGGTGCTCGTGCCTGTCAGATGGCATGCCATTAGAAGACGGATAGCTGGAAACTAATGGACAGTATCAGCTGCTAGAGAACAAGAGGGGAGGATGCATGCATCTAGAGAAAAAGCTCCGCTTAATAGGGAATAGAACCGAACGATTGAAGAACGGGCTTTCAAGGTGCTTAAGTGGAGAGAATCAGACTTGGGGGATGCTGGGTGGGTGTGGGAAGGACCACCCTCAGGACCACCCTCAGGACCTTAAGAAAGACGATTTTAAAAGATTTTCGCAGGAAAAAAATCATGCATGACAGCATGAGCGTGTGTTCGTATACACGGCTTCAGGGAGGGGTTTGATGTAAGAAAAAGGGTCGCAGTTTTGAGGGAGAAGAGAAAGATATATAGTTTAGGGCAAAGACCTTTGGAACTGGAAGAGACAGAACAGTTTATATCTGGAAAAACGAGGTTTAGGAGTGGGAGAAATAACATGAATCAGAACAGGCAGGTACAGGAAACAGCACTCATTTTCTTTTTGTAACAGCAGAAGTTTCCTTCATCACGAGAGTTTCCTATTTTTCAAAGTGCCTTTTTTAAAAGCAATCCGAAACGTCTTTCGAAGTTATTTTTACCTGGAGAACCATCTTTCAAACAAGTTTTGTAAGTGCCGAACAAGTAATTACCATTAATTTAAATGGCAATGCCTCGGTCTCCTCAGCTGGCACTCCAACATTCTACCAACTGCAGCTGGAACACCAGCTGCAGCTAAAACATTCACTTCAATCATCGTCTCCACTTGCTGCACACCACACCATTGTAGTCAGATACTGATGGAGCAAGCAGGCGGACTTCTATCACGGTTGTCCATTAACATCTGCCTGAACTTTCGTTGACACGGCTTCTAGAAAGTTCTTTCTTCCATTTGTCTCGACCAGTGCTGGCACGAGAGTCTTTATGTCAATAGTTGTCTTGCAGTGTTGTTCGGCCTTCTCCATCATGTTTAAAAGCTAGGTTGCATTGATAAACTTGCCTTAAACAAAGAAACATGCACCAACACGAGCGCTGGCATTTGCAGCGAGCTCACTGTGTCCACCCACCCACAGCCACCCGAACCCCAGGAAGGAGAGAGGAGGAAGTGCAGGGAGGCAAAGACTTACGGAAAAGTTTCTCTCCTGTGGCACTTTGTGTTGTCAGTTAATCGAAATCGTGGCTTGAAATTTTGCTGTGCCCTTTGCCCCTTCACTTCTAATTGCAGTCTGGCTCAAGAGGTCTTGTACCTTCAGGGTGGATTACAGTTAAATGTGCCGGTTTAGTGGGTACTCCGTGGATGTGCTTTTGGGGCCCACTCTGCACAGCATACTGCCTGTATATCAGCTTTTAAAGTTAGCTTTTAGTCTTAGCTTTACTCTTAGTCTCGATAGAATCCGAGATAAAAATACAACTTAAAAAAATTTCCAGTAAGCCGGTTTCAAGTTCCAAGTAAGATAGTGCTGTTTTATTCCATTATTCTTTCTTTCATGCACACGGGCACATGCGAAAGCATTTTGCTGAATGTAAAATGTTTTTATTTTGTTTGCACCTTAGACATAAACGTCCCCGTGTTGTTTTAGTTACCACAGTCTGTGTATAAATACATTGCTGTTGGGAATTATTCTGCATTTCTTTTAATTTATTTTTTGCAGAGAAGATTGATTTTTTCCCACTAGATTATAGATTTTTGTGTAAACTGCTTTTAGCCTAGCACAGGAAATAATTTAGGCAAATCAGTTTCTAAATACAACTTATCCGTAAAGCAGAGTTTCCTGCCTGATGTATGTGGAAATAAGCTTGAGTGGGCATTGGCACTGACACTGGCACTGGCACTGACACTGGCACTGACACTGACACTGGCACTGGCACTAACAACTACCTCACAGCTTCGTTTCCAAGCATCAGGCATGGGGGAGACTACTCTGCCGCCTTGTCTTTCCTCCCTTTAACTGGTCTTGACAGACCTCCTGCTTCTTAGACGATCACACCAACGAAAATGTGGAAATAGCAGATACTAAAATGGTCGACGAGTTTCCTCATGGGATGATTAGAAACATACTTGCATTCGTTCTCGTTCTTTCTCTTTGAGACTATCTCGTTCATTCTCGCTACTAGCTACAACTCCTCCCGTCTATTACTATCTTATTTATTTCATTCTGGTTTTATTTTTCCATATCCCACTGTGTTTCCTCTCCGTCATTCTTTTTCTCTCTCACACTGTTTATCCGTTCTTTCGCTGATTATTTTCTTCCTTCAAGTGCTTCCGTATTTGCGTGCTTTTTTTATAAGAGAGAGAGGGGGGGAAGAGAGTGTTCGGAAGTGCACGAAGGAAGGAGAGAGCGTCTTCGCATCTCTGTCTTCTGATAATATCATTTTCAATGTTTACTCAAAGAAAAGCATTTATCACTCCATTTCATGCTCACTGGTAGACTCCTGTCTTTCGAGAAGGCCGAGCGAGCAGCATGGCGAGGTTGTGAAGGAAGCTTGCCCTCACCAACCTCATCTCCATCAGCCGCTCGCCTGCACCTGTTCCATCAACACAAACACTAAGTCGAGCTCCATCGAGACAGCAGGCTCCTCCATTGCGCATCAGCAGGCCCCCGGCTGTAGCAGTGGGGCTGACAAATAGTCCAGTTTTTTTTTTTTGAAAAATTAGAGTGGTTGCTCTGCCAGAAATGACTTATCCAGCACTCCAACGCATTAAGAAAAGAATCTCCAAATTTTCAGTAGGGCGTTTAGAACATAATCTACATTTTTTTATGAATTATTGCAGAGTTTCAGTAGCAGCAACAGGAGTTTTACATCAGTTTGTTTTCACTGTACAAACAAAAGATCTCGTGTCTACATTCTGTTACATTTTCCGTAAGTCCCTGACGATGAAAGAGAGGCAAAGAGGAGGGAAAGGGGAGTCATATCGTTGTACTGTTACCATACTCTGGGGGTTACGGGGTTAAGTACCTACAACCAACCCACCTACCCCTTTAACAACAAGGACCGATAATTTCAAGGCCGACAACTTCGAGTTGCCTTCATTCATGCTCCATCGGTTTTACTAGATCCTCTAAAGGAAAGTAACAAGATTTATTAATTAATGATGGAAAATTCGTGCAGGAGGAAATTAACTCGAATCGAACTGTCGTGCAAGTAGGCTTTCATTCTGATTTTATTCATTTAACCGAGCCTTTGCGAGAGTTAACTGCGCTCAAGAGATCTTCAGACAAGGAGGTTATTAACACCTGTAAATCGAGCACCTGCGGCCGTCGTGTAAACAGTCTCCGACTCTATGCCGGGCTTTAAATAGAGTTGGAAGAGCAGTCCACTCACCTGCCTTTCCTGTTTTCTCAAATTTCCCGTAATTTCCGTAACTGCTCGTTTATTTATTTTATTCGCGTGCCCAGGATAGCGATGAGTGGATGGCTCGGGCCTTTCGGCGGGTGTCGGGATGTTTTGTTTCTTCCCCTTCTTCTGCTTCCCGCCTGAGTTATGCACATAGCAGGAGGTGTCGCGCGAGTGGATCCGGAAACATAAATACTGTGGCTGATGTTTTGTATACCTGGCCTGCCTGACGTGCATGTCACTGAAACCTGATCAAAGATGATGTTCTTCACTTTCCTCTAGCCACAAGCTCGGAGTCAGTAGTATCTTGGAAATGTTGCAGCAGCTGACTGCAGATTTTTTTTTTTTTTTTTGAAGTTAGAGTTATCTTTGCCAAGAATAGCGATGTCTGTGCAGAGCTGTAAAAGCGTCCACCATTTCTCTCCCTTTGATAAACGGTGGATTCAGGACAGTCAGACTTTTGACCTGCGCATCCATCAGTGGCACGAGGACCCAAAAAATAAAATGCTAAATTTTAAAAGGCAACTTGCAGTTAGACAAACTGACCCATTTTCCCAACAAGCTTCATTTCCTCAAATGAAAAAAAAAAAACCAACAAAACATCAAGAGGCTGGCAATTAAAATTTATTTTTAAATTCACTTTAAGGAAGTCAAAGGTTTTATATTCTTAGTTTCGAACAAAGGCTTTTGTGCCATGCGAAACAATTGTTGTGGCTAATTACGATTAGAAATTTTGTATCGGACAAGTCATAAATTAAGGAAGAACATTTTCTTTTGAACTCACGGCAATACTAAGTTTTTTTTTACTGACACGTTTCAACACCATGTAAGTCATACGTCTGCGTGAGCTCTGAACTTTCGACTTTATTGTTGCTGGGTTTTTTTTAAGTTGTCTTTCTACAATTAGTAAAACAGGCTTGAATATAACCGTGTTCAACAAATAACAAACTCCTAAAACCGAGCGAAAATGAGTTTGCCCGCTTCTGTTTGTTTCTTTGTGGCGAAGCCATAACCTGGGAGACAGACCAGACCCCGCGTGCAAGTTAACTGAACGAGCGTGAAGATGCGACTCGCCGCATCACTTATCACTGCGAGCAGGCAGCTATAAGTCTCTCTTTATCGCTTCTGTTATTCTAAGCACCCTTATTCCTGCCTCCCAAAGCCAGTACCTTTTGGAGAAAAAAACAACATTTCGTTATCACCACGTTATCTCGCGAATTCCCGCGAGAGGAATAGGGCGGGGGGAACCGAAGACAGAATTCTGCAGTTTACATCGCCTAATGGTCCAGACATCAGAGTTAGTGCAGTGTGAAGACGCAGGCAGGCAGCTGCTAAATCGGTTCCAAATCGTCTGAAGACTTCCAGAGCTCTTTTTAAGAGAAAACACGAAAGTTGTTATTTAATTAGCGGGTTTATCCACGCGGCCGATGCTAAGAGGAGGGGATTGGGGTGATTGGGTCTAGTGATCGTAGGGGTGAACGCGAAGTGACAGGGTTATGTTTAGTTTAAACTATGGAGAGACCTGGCAATTTATTGCACAGATAAAAGTTATTCTGATGATATTTTTAAGTAGGCAAATACACTTCAGATGATTCCCTGGAGATAAAGTTTGCGCTTCGTTCAAAATTTCACTCGTTCAGAATAACTCTAAAAATAAAAACTGGGTAGTAGCATCTAAAATGCTGAAGTCTTGGGATGGATATAAGACTAAATAATTATATTTGCAGAAACATACTGCAGCTTTTTGAATAACTTTTTTATTGTTTAAATCAAATCTCCATGGGCAGAAAACAGCGCCGGACCTGTGAGATTAATTACTGATTTTATTTGACGGCTCGAAACGGGTGGGTTAGGGGTTGGTTCCCTGGTGGCTGTCTGTGTGGGCGGGACGGATCAACGGAGGTGAGGAACCACAATAAATGAAAATATGAACACCACTGAAGGTAGCGATGCAAAGAAAGACCCTTGGGAAGGAAATATTAAAACAATCGCACAGGACAGTCGGGAGCCTCAGCCCCGCCATCTTGACTGGGAAAGCCAAAGCCAGGCCATGCCGTTTGCCATGTATTATCTTGGCCAGTCCTCGGCTTACTTTGTGCAAGCTGATCGATTTCTCCTCTCTCTCATCTCTATTGCTGACTTCACTGGAATAGGAGTTAAGACTCTTAAAATAAAAAAAAAAAAAAACATAAAGGATAGAAATTATGAATTTTTGGAAGATGAGAAAGAGAGGCGGGTACACCTGTGAGAACTATGATTATTAAAAGTCTTGAGCCGGATAGGGGCAAGAAAAGAAAGACAAAGTGTGCGAAGAGTTCCTGACATATATATATATTTTTAAGTATTGATGCGCCACGGAAGTAGTTCCCCGTCGTGTCGGCGGGTGTCCGCGCTAGCACAATGGGTCCTTGTGATGGCTACACCCAGACTACCCTTCTTCTCCTGAAGCAGTTGAAACCATGCCTTCTCTCTTTTTTCTCCTCTCAAGCAGGCAGGGAATGGTTTATTTTCGCCCTTTCCTGATGGACATCGAGCGCCCCAACAAAGACAGAAGAGGGCAAATGTGACCGGCTACAAAATTAAAGACGAGCATTTACTTTGCCAACGTCAATTCCGCTCCATCGCTCCGTGGGGGAGGCTGGGATGATTGCAGCCTCGCTTTCATTATCCCGAGAAACGAATTTGATTACACCTGATCTTCCCGCATCTTCTCGCGGCGCATGCGTGGTCATCAAAGGGAGATGACCCAAGGCGGAATCGAAATGACTACATGGGGAAGATCTTGAATTTATAGCTTTTTTTTTTTTGGTGTGGGAAGAGTGCACATGCATAAATTATCCCTGAGACCGATTTACTCTCAGTTACTTTTTTTGAAGGGGGAAGCACTTTACAGTAGGTTACAGTAATAGTTCAAACGTGTTTTGTTTTTGTTTTTGGTGTACAGCACCAATTCCTCCACCATTTGCTTATTTTTATTAGTTTGTAGTTAGCAGTCCAAGACAGTAGATCAAAACTTCATTAAACGACAAATATTGGCTAAAAATAAATAAAATGTAATGTCCCCTGGGCAGAATTCTGACATTACACAAATAAAAAAAGCTCATATCTTTTGTTTGTATATCTGTGGCTTCTGTGCCTTCTCCATATTCCAGACCAGCAAAGACAAATCATAAATGCAAAGAAATGAATTATGCATGTGTATAAATATCCGATAAGCGGAGTTAATTGTCTGTGAGCATGTGTGCTTGTCCGCTCAGCAAACTGTGACATTTCTTCACAAGCCCACGTGATGCTGGCGAGATGCTGGTCCAGCGGGACACGTTCTTCATCCCTCACGACGACAGATCACAAATATTTCCGCTAATGGCCCACGGGAATATTATTGTGATGAATAAATAAAGTCCCATGATGCATACCTCGGGTTTTGTTTTATCACTGTCGGTCTCTGTCGAGACATCAGACCGTCTCAGTATTCTAAATCGTCTTCGATTGAGATTCCCAAGAGGAGAGATTGGTAGTTTGAGAACTGTTATGGTAGTTTGAGAACTGTTATTCAACCCCGTTCACTCCCTCATCTCTCCTTCACTTTCCCTCCCTGACTTTCTCTCCATTTTTCTTTCCTCTTCATCCTTCTACCCCCTACCCTCGCTCTTCGCAGTTATTAATACTCGGTTGGGCTGCTTACTGCCCGAAGCCTTCAATATCCTGCACGGAGCCACAAAGCCTCGAACTCAGGCGGTTTTCTGTTGGTTATGGGTTTCTCTCCAGAAAGGATGACATATAAATCTCGTGAGATCGAAGACTGGATGTGTTTGGATGTTATTAGCGTCTCTTTACCTTCCTGCGTGTGCACCGGACCCCACTTGAGGAGGGACATCGTTCTCGCGGATTTATTTATTTGACTTTCCTGGGGCAGGGGTGGCGGGAGGCGGCCATTGCTGGCGCCGGAGCTGGAATTGATCGGGGTAGCAAGTTGTCTTAGGTGACAGGAAGTCATAAAGATTGCAGATGACACTAAAAAGGTCATAAGGAATCTTGCTCAGCGCCATTATTTGAGGTGTCAAAGACCATGGATCCTTCAGTCTCCACCATGCCTTAGTTCAAATGTGGTGGAGTAGGTGTACCTTCAATATACTCTATGCTACAGCTAATTCACTCCTCTTGCCTTCCCTCCTAATATGCTTTTGGATACTTGTGGATGCAATAGTTCAAACCATCCGGGTAATTAAGCTTTCCGTCCATTTTTGTGTCTAAAGGTCTAGTATTGTGAAGTTTTAATGGGTGGGTGAGTTCGTTTCAGATTGACCGACTCTTTTGAAGAACTAATTTCAATACAAGTTTGAAAGTATGAAATCCTACAACTACTTAGTGTTTAACCATTATTAGCAGATTAACAGAAGTTATAGCTTGTAATCCAAAGTTCTTTATCCAACATAGTTTTCAATGGTTGTTGATAACCAACATCGGGTAGACTACAATAGTCGGTAGATAATGTACAAGAAGTTAAGTAGAAGTGGCTGCACGCTCTCGCGAACACATGACATCTACTAATTTATCTTAGTTAATATTTAATTTTCTGATAATTATAATTCCGTCTATTTCATGTTTACCGTATTCTAAGTTTTTTTGTTTGTTTTTGAAGATCATTGTGGACAAAAGCCAGCGTCCTTATATTAATAATACAAGCTGCAGCTCTCGGAACGGTTTGTTTAATCGAGTCCAGTCGCCCTCGAGATAAATAGAACTAAGAACAAGCAAGGCGACTATACTCGACATTATCCACCATTTGTACCGCATTCGGTTCCCCAATATGATTTGCACACACATACTTTATGAGGATAGGGATTAGTAAATTGTTATGGTAATATCGAAACTGAATCCAACCGTACGGGTTGTACATCAAGAAAATTTCCCCAATTTTGTAAATTTGAGAGGAGTTTTGCAGAAGACATCTGTGTTCATCAGCCACCGACTTGTTTCTAAAGAAAGTAAATGTCTGACCCGTCCACTACTGTACTTCTGCAGTCTGCGGGAATGAAGGAAGGTTCTGGCAATGCCGTGTGACAACCAGCGAGCGGCACAGGGTCTCGGAACAAGGGCCGGCGAAGAAGTGGAAGTAAATTTGTCGGGTCTGTGGAGTCCGAGATGGCGGGATAGCCAGCGGGAGGTGTATGCTCTATTCCGGACTGTTTTTCTTCTCCATCGATCCGGCGATCCTCCTCATATTACGTCTTTCTCGTCTGGCCCTCCTTCCTCCCAGGTGACCTCCCCTCATGCAGCATCTTTGAGAAAGCTGCCCGCAAGCTTTCATTCTTCCGGTTTTCTCTCGAAGGGAAATCACTCTCCACGTTTTCATCTCTACCAGCCTGGCCAAATCATTTTTTTTTTTCCTTTTGACCGTCTGGCGTCTGGTATTGACAAGTTATCGCAGTATTCATGTACGGGGGGATAAAAGACAAGACAGAATTGTTGTAATAAGACCAAAATTAACAAGTAAAAGCAAGCGTTGAAGTCGTTAAAGCTCGTTTTGGCGATGAATGTCCGCCATAGAGCAACAGAGCTGGCAAAGCCGGTTTCCGCAGACAACCTCTTGTCAGGAAGATGTGCTTGTTCATTCTGTGGGTTTGTTCCCTTCAACAATGTTTAAATTGATATTTCCGATGAAGATTTTGCTGAAGTGACCTCTCTCTCTCTTATTCTCCTCCTCTCACACACATCGAGTGGTGTTAAAGTTTCTTTAGGTCACAACAGTGTAGAGCTCTTCATGTTATGTTTCTCTATAATGAAGACTCAGTAAACTCACCCTCCGTGCGTGTTGCAAGCTTTATTGAAGTGACTTGTATTGCTGTCTGTTTACACCATCATTTAGGTGCAGGCATTTAGTTCTCTCGTGGCTTTACAGCATTCCCATTGAGTGCCTTCACTGCCACTTCATTAACCTCCCTTCACCTTACCAAATACTCGACTTGTTAGCAATTTCCGATGGAGGGTTAGGTGGGGAAGAAGGTTCAGTAGGTCTGTCTGACCTCCCACCCACAGACTGTTTCAGTTCCAGAAGATTGGTAACTGAAAAGACCTCGAGCTTCTCTTTGTAATGAGGCTTTTTAGTGAAGTGAATAGTTAATCAAAGTAAGAAGTGGAGGCACTTCGGAAACTGTTTACACTTCCGGTTCTTTGAGGTAACTTTGTATTTGTGAGGAGAACTGAAGCCCGACAGCTGCCAGGATGGCTGGTGGGTTGCCTGCTGTGTGCAGTCGTCTGGACCTGACTGTGGGACCGAGGAGGAAGGTCTGTGAGTGGTTCACGCGCTGCTAAGATGCGATCATTCTCAACCTTTGTGTTTACTCTGGCTGGTGTTCAGGTCCAACCTCCATGAGCCTGTCTGCTCTACGTTATGCATGGTTGGACCGGAAATTAATTGCTTTTTTAATCAATTTATTGTTTTTTTGTTTGTTTATTCCTTGGTTCTCTATATTATGAAGACACTGATATTACACAGAAAAGTGGAATGCGCTTTTTTAGATGTGTTTGTGCCATGTGGGCCCAGAGTTGGAGTATTCTGGTCACACAACTAACGCCCGCTTCACACGGTCCAACTAACGCATACTTCACATGTGCTGAATGTGTCTCGTGAAACTAGCGGTCAAATACTTATCTAAACCTCTGAGACATAAATTTAATATTCGTCGACACCTTTGCGAAAAAGTATTTTCTGCTCGACTCAACCCTGTGAGGGTTACTATTCAAAAGCATATAAATAAATATTTATCGTTGTCGGTCAGACTATTTCTGGACGACCCTTTCACGCGACTTTCCTAAACTGTTATTCCGGTTTACCTTTTCAACATTTTTAAAATGAAGTCCACCCATTACAATTTTTTTTTCTAGGGTTGATTCAGGCTTAATCATCATCAGACGTGGTTCTCTGTGTATTATTTCGTCCTTAAACAGTTTATTTCTTGTTTGGTTTTATTCTCTTAGAGACACAACGCATTTACACAATCAAGACAGGAGAGCCAACTTCAGACATTAGAGAGACAGTCAGCCGCCAGGGACTATGGGATAGCCACTTGAATAGCTTGACTGGGTGTGCTGGACTAGCTCAGCCTTAAACGCACGTGTCTTTCATTACAGGCGAGTGTGCGACAACCCACACATGGACTACAAGGACCACGGCTCCACCACCAAAGACGCCGACTGCCAGTGTCAAGATGGCTTTCATTTTGAGAACGAGGACCAGCGCGCATGCGTGCCCAACAGGGAGTGTGGAAAAGGCTATGGCCAAGGAGATTATGGTAAGATACACATGACAATCGTTGAAGAAGACTGACGTGTATTGTGTATGTGATTGTGTGTGAATGTTTGCGTGGGTGGGTGTGAGTGTGTGTGTGTGCGCGCGCCCACGTCTGTTTTGCACGTGAACCTGCGAGTGCTTAGTGGTTGCGTGGCAACCTCAGCGAAAGATATTGTTATCCTAGTCTCACAGGAAACAATAAAGACGTCTGTATGAGTTTCGGTTGTGTGGCACTGACCTCTCTTGCTGATTGAATCCAGGGACCTAGAAATCCCACGCGTCCCTCATCACTCCCCCTTTTCCCTGGCTCTGTCTCCATCTTCACCGCCCGCCTCTCCGTGTGTTTGATTAGTTTAACACGAACCACGTGATTAGTGTAGAATGCATTGACATAAAGTTGTCTTTGTTCGCTGCAGGGGTCTGTGTGAAATGCATCGACTTGCAGATGTACTCCGACTCCGTTGACAGGAAAGAAAAATGCAAGCCTCTCACCAAGTGAGTCTCCTATAGATGACATCCTTCACAACCACTGAACGTGTCATGGTTTGATAATCAAATAGAAGAATGTTGTGTTTATTTAGTCTACATCAAAAGTGTACTTGAGTTGGTGAAACTGAACATCATACTTACGGCTGCAATAAGATTCATCCAACTTTCAAATCTTGCATTTACCTCTACTCCCACTTCTTAAAAAGAAATAAAAGCAAATGATAAAGGCATTAATCTATTTTTGTAAATACCAAAAGGCTTGAGATGCTTATATCATTGATAGGTGTAAGACGAAAACTGTTGTGGTCTTTATTCTGTCAGCTCTATTGTTTGCTTCTTCGCGTAATATAACGGTTAGCG
This sequence comes from Pomacea canaliculata, assembly GCF_003073045.1. Taxonomy (NCBI): domain Eukaryota; kingdom Metazoa; phylum Mollusca; class Gastropoda; order Architaenioglossa; family Ampullariidae; genus Pomacea; species Pomacea canaliculata. The sequence continues at coordinate 5,658,119 of NC_037591.1, forward strand.
GCTGTCACCAATACAAGGAGTGGATGTCCTGGGTTCAGATCTCGTCTCGGACACGCTGTTTTTTTTTTTTCTCTGCATGTAGTTTACAGGGATAGCTGCCTTGTCGTGATATAGTCTTAATTGCTGGTTCGGTGAAAACACCATTCCTCCCCTCTTCCTCACACAATTAGATGGTAAGGTCATACCTAACAGTTATGCTAAACTCTTCTCTCTTCCAGCTGTGAGAAACAAAGCCGATGCACCTGACAAAGAGTAATGGAACTTTTGACAATGTCTGCGGGCCAGTTGTAAGGGGTAAGACTGCTTTTGCAATTTCAATTTAAACGGCCCTTGTGAGTTGTGTGTTGTTGCTATTTTCAGTAATAAGTGTGCTCAAGTCTTCTCTTAATAAAAAGCTGTATTATTATTTACTTATTATCTATACGTGAATACTCTATTCAAATGTGCGCCCTTGGTGAGCTTTGTTGCTAAGCTCAGATTTTCTCTTACTATTACTTTCATGTTTGTGTATCAAAGGACATAAAGAACTATTTTGTTGTCAAGGTGTTATAACATTTATACTTTTTAGACAAAGCACTCTGTTGATGTATCTGTTTAACACGCAAGGCCAGAGTTTTATCTTATTTCGAGTTATTGGTGTTGCAAGTTGTAACAGAATTACATTTGAATTTTTTTCTAGTCTAAATAGCGAAAATATTTTCTGTTGAATGGATCCTTTTCTTAAAAGGCTTAAATGTAGTTTTGATGGATATGCAATCCTGCAGTCTCTATGAATGGGATTTTTTCCCGCTCTTTATTTTTTTCCCCTTTTCTTTTCTCATTTATCCGACGCAGAAAGTCGAGAATCTCCACGAACATTGCTTTTTTATTATTGAAAATGTCCCCGAGATATACCCATTACTTGTTCTTTAAGAACCATCCTTCACACTAGGCTAGCTGCTGGCTATAACCTGATGCTTATTTTTGTTTTTTTTTTTTTTTTTTTTTTTGTTTTTTTGTGTCCTCTTGGCCTACATTGAGTCTTTCTTTTGAATTTTCCTGTTTGATCATCACTATATTTGTAATCTGTAGACACGAGTCCCTTTGAACAGAATGAATGAAATATATTCTTGCTGTATGAAAAAATAAGGATTTTTACCTCGTTTTTTAGAGTGACATTAATATTGTTCCGTAAAGTACTTTCTTAAAATCTTTTTATTGCTTTGGATGAATGCAGACGCATTAAATTCCTTTTAAACATTTTTTTCAGATGTAAAATCTTGTGACGAGCCACAGAAACCAACCAGCGAAGACTCCGCTGACCCTAGACTGTGGATTATCGGGGGAGGAATAGCAGGATCCATCATCCTTATTATCATCATCATTTTTATAATATACATCATCAGACGAAACAGTTATCGTCGACGAAAGTTTGCGCAGAAGCCGTTGTCACCTGACCAGCTAGAAGAGCTGAAGCATCGCATTCTAAAGGCGTGTGAAAAGGAAAACACTCTGTGTAAGAAAGGTCGGTGCATCCCACAATTCAAGTGTGTGTGTGTGTGCGCGCGCATGCGTATTCACGAATTGTGCACAAATTTTGCCACCATTTTGCTTATGACAATAGTAATGGTCGTAAAGATGTCATTATCATTATTATTAGCATCGCCATAATCAGTTACAACAATAACAACAGGTCACCAACACTGATCACAAACAGCCCTCAGCAGCTCGAGGCTTCTTTGACCGTAAGAATCATAAATAACCTGACACGGGGAGACAGTAATACTGACAATTATTAATTCCAGTGGGCAGTTATACTCGGAAAGTGTGCTCAGATACAAGAAATAAACAAAATAATAAACAAAACAAGTGCTAGTTACAAGATAAAAATGAGGACAAGATAAGGTTGTGCGTCACAGCAAACTTTTATAAAAATGTTCTCTGCACAGTTAAAAATACACATTCCAATTCTTTCTTCTGTCTTTACAAAGTGCGGGAATTTGTACCAAAACGGCCATTTCCTTGACGAGCATGTTTTGTCTTTTTTTTTTTTCATTTCTAGCCCTTACTGTTGACGTAATTACGGGTGTATGCCCGTTAAAATTTCCGTTTTTAGTTCCCAGTACTGACGTCACTGTTGGCGTTTGCTGTTTTGGTTTCTTGTGTTTGGCACCACGTGATGCAAAGGTGTGTTTCTCTGTGGTTTTCAGTCATGTCCAAGTCAGTATTTATAGTGGAAGAGCGGATAGACAGACAGATTTGGACTCTGGCCCAGGAGCTGTACCGCTCGCACCCTATACAGGGCAAATACGAGCTCGTCGTGGAGAAGTACAAAGGTGAGAGGTCACTTAGCTCATCCCTAACAATTTTCTTTTATATTGTTTTTTTTTTTAAATTACTTTAATTAAGTATAATACAATCATCATTTTCGCCACCTTCTTGTGTCATTCATTTCTAAGCTTATAGCCTTCATATATCGAATGATATAAACATTTTTGTGTCTTGAATAAGATGCACCCACAGTGTTTTTAAATTCAGTACAAAACAGTGGTTATGGATCACGTGTCTCACAGAGTCAAATGATGACATGAAATAGTAAATAGTTCCATAGTTCAAATAGCAACGACACATGATTTTCCTTTTATTATTTTTTTTTCACTCTACCAATAATTATTCGACTGATCTCCACAGAAAGTCAACACAAATACGCAGTGAACGGATATCTACAGGAGTGGAAGCTGTGGAAAGGCGAATCCAAGGAGTCGATAGGTGATCTCTTCAAATGCCTTAGTCAGTGCAAGCGGGATGACATCGTCTACGAAGTGTGTAATGCACTTCGCAATGATGTCGGTGAGCCACATCACAATCTTCTTTTTTCTCCTTTTTATTTTGGTTTGTATGTTTTTTTTTGTTTTTGTTTTTTTTTTCTTCTTCTTCTTCTTCAACTATTTTTACAATTCCTCTGTCGATTCCTGTCCCTTCTTCGCGCTTTTTCTGTTTTAATTTCATTTCATTTCTCTCCCTTTAATCTAACGAAACTCATAATATTTCGAGCTCGTCGTCTTTCCTGAGGCAGCCGACCATGCTATTGCCTCCACGAGCAATCCGCAGTTTGCTTTAATAGCTGTATAACATTTCTTGGACCTTGTAGTGCTCAGAATACCCGACCTTGAATGATGAAAACGTATTCCAACGAATCCCTTTTGATCCAACATGCAGAAAATGGCTTTCCGGAGATAGAGGTGGTATTGACCGCCATCGATTCTCTGGAGAACAAAAAGTTGGTTAATATGGGAAGCTGACAGTTACTGCTGATTAAGTTGTTCTTTGATTTTGTGTTTGTGTATGTGTGTTTGGTTTCTAACCAGGATGTGTGGATTATGTGTGCAGGCATGGAGTTGGACCTGGAGGCGCAGCTGGACGTGAACGAGGCGTACAGCAAGGGCAAACAGAACCAGCTGGACGAGTTCGTGTCTGTCATGTGCCCCTGTGGGCGCGAAGCCGACTCCAAGCCCAGACCAAAGGTCAAGGAGGTTGCTATGGAGAAGGAGAAAGGTGGTGAGGCCAGCGACAAGCTGCTGGAGGCGCCCCCACGCGACAGCGACGCCATCGAGGCGCCACCTGGTGCCGGTGACGTCCTCTGCTCCTCCCGCCCGACCCCCACCGCCCCTGTCATCGACGACAGCACCAGCGGCGTGGCCTTCGCCGACGGCAGTGGTGTTCCAGGTGTGCACATACAGTATTCGCAGCCCATGCAAGCACATCGTAAAGCTGGCGTCACGTGACTTCACCAGTTCCATGGCCGACAGTCACCGGGAAACGAAGAGTCTGGACTCGCGCCTGGAAGAACTCCTCTGTGGCTCTCGCAGACCGAAACTAGCTGTGGTGCATGACACTGTTGTGGTTTCAATGTTGGTTAGTGGACACTAGCTCCCACTCTTACCCAACCCCCCAATCCCCCAGCCCCGGGAAGTGGAGTGTTTGGGGGTTACTGTCGGTGGGTCATTCTTCACCTGACGATAATAGCTTACAGTATTGGTCCTCTTATTTGTAAAATTTGTGAACTTGAGGGTGACTAGCAGGACCTCGACTTCCTGTGTTGATACGACCAGATGGTCACTTTGCCAAGCATTACCTGTGACTCGGGATACTGTCGGTTAGAAGGTGAGGGTCTGAGAACCTGTGGAATCGGTCTCAGCCTTGAGACACTGCATGTGGTTACTGTGATACCAGTTCCATCTTAGAGCGGCTCGACTGCATGCCAGTTGAACTTCGTCTCACAGATACCAGAGAGGAAGGATCTGAAATCCAGGGTTTGTCGTGAACATAACTATAAGCATCATTAATTGAAAGGACGAAAACTTTCTCTTTCCATTGTCTCCATTGGTGGTTAGCGCAAGTTCGATAACAAAACGGTATTTTAAAGTTTGAAGAAGGGTCTTGAACCCCGAGAGATGCATTCAGTAGGGTTGAAGGTCGCAGCAGTTGTAAGTCTAGATGCGGTCAAGCAAACACTGCCGACAAAAAAATATTTACAGAAAGAAACGACAGGGTCATCGATTCTGAAATTGCATCGATTGTTATTTGAGGGTTTTAGTTTTACTAATGACTGGTGTAGTTCTAGGATGTGTTGTCAGGGCTGTGTGTTGACCACGATTTTATCCGAATTCTCACTGTATCGCAAATAAGAATGGTTGTTTGTTGAGAAAAGCCTTGATTCCAGTTGCTGGGTGAAAGTTCACGAAGTCAGTGAGGTGTCAACTGCTTTGATGCTCTAGAGGTTTCGGTAGCAATGCGGTTTCTGAAGATAGAGAAGTCCACAACATGCAACTGTTATACAACATCTATTCCAAGGGAAAGGGCAATATTCTTTCGGGAATGTTGAAAGAAAGTGGAACTATTTTTCGCCTGCTTGTACTAAGAGTATATCAAGAAACGGATATTTTAAACACGAATTCAGACATGATTTTCCCATCATCTTGCAAGAAGGAAAAAAACTTTTACCACATGCATGTGGAGGAAACAATCTGTGTTTGTCGTACCAGTGTGAAGGCAGATAAAGGTAAAGAAGGAAATGTAAAGTAGAAATTTTGAGATGAGCCGAAAGGACTAAACAGAAAAAGAACATTGGTAGTCTGCAACAGGCCGAGACCTACCAGGTGAGGAGAATCTGATGGTAATTAACTGAAAGTCGCATTGAACAAATCTTCCAAATGTTTGTAAACTCAGCACTTAAATTACAAATGTACCTTCCTGAAAACTACAGGCAGTTACATTGTTCGCATGAATGATTTCTCCACGGTTTGATGTCGAGTGATGAGGACAAAAATAACTCCAGAGAAGACATCATCGATGATGCAAGTGATGAAGGTGAAGGTTCACGACACTTTGAGGCGATTTCTGGGAATTGTTTTTCCAAAACTTATTGTTTCGTTTTGACATTTGCTGTTTAAGCGAAGGGGACTTGTTAAATAGCTTTCAAGGAAAGGTGTATGTGGTAGTGTGTATGAACAGTGAAAATTGTGTAACAAGTGTCAAGGCGAATAGCCTGAAACAGATTGCTTCTTAATTTTTTTATTGCTTACATTTTATCATTCATGTGACAGTTAAATAGATTGCAGCTGTAAGAAAAGATTGGCATTTAACTTTTTTTCACTTCTGAATATTTCTCTCTTTCTCCTTTTAACTCGTTGTAGTTACTGTACAACAAAAGCCAGCATGCTCAAAGTAAAAGTTTAAAAAGTTCATTTTAATTATAAATATTTTTCATTCTATTTCTCGAAATGCACTTTCAAAGCATTTATATCAAATCTTATTAGCATGACATGACTGTCATCCACTGTCCTAATAAATCACTATTTTATTATCTTATCAACAAGTTTGCACTTCTCACATAAGATCCGACTTCCTAACTCTCAATGGAAACAAGTGTAGATGTACATCCAAATTTTCACCTTTGCCATGTCTTTACAAGTTTTCAGTGCATGTTTTTGAACTATTACAAATATTTTGTAGAAAACTCTTGCTTAAAAAAAAGCAAAACAAAAGTAAAACTTTTTCGATGCATATCGGGCTCACGTGCAGCGCTAGTCACGTGAGTTCACCGGTCAAACAGTAGCTTTACCTGATCGACATTCTCTTTCATCTTTACAATCCTCTTTTTAAAGATTTGCTGTAGGCTTTCGCCTTTACAGTTTTAAACTTGTCTTTTTTTTTAATTTTGAATTTACGGCCTTGTGAACAAGATAAAAGGCTGAGGAACTAGCACGTGTCGCTTACGAATGATTGTGCCATTAAATCACGGTTTAGTGTTTTGTCCGTTGTTTTCAGTTAAACTGTTATGGTCAGGCGCGATAAAATGGAGTAGTGTACTCCAACTTCCAACACTATGCATGGTGCGTCTGCTGCAAGTGGAAACATTAGGTCTGAAACATGTGCATCTTCAATACCTGAGTTACAATAGGTGTGTTTCTTATGCCGATAGGTAGACATGGATCTTTGGAAGAAGCCTAGGTCCACAGACAGACATGCTATATCCCAATAAATTTTAGAAAAAAAGACACATCGACACTCGTTCAGAATCGTTTTCAGATTATTGGTTTTTCACACAGAATACTATCGTCAGGGTTAGGATCGGCAAAAGCCGCAAAAACTATGTAAACAATTTTTTTTTTCCCTCACAACATGCACAAATATATTCCTTTGGACCTTGTAATGGCAGGAGGAAGTACCCATGTCAGACATTTTGCAAATTTGAGTGCTTTAGAACAAATGGTGTTGTAGACATGGTGCTACTCTCATTGTGTGTCTGTGTGGTATCTAACAACAAGACAATGCCATTCGTTAGTATCATTAAAAAATTCTCTGAGAACTTGTGTCGTTTTACAACTCACAGGTCAGAAGTCCTAGCTCAAACATCAGAGATTTTCAGCCCTTCATCTGCAGACCTTTTGCTTTTCCAATAACACATTTTCTCTTGTGTCTTTTTTGTTAAGTACCTTTTATGTTTGTATTATCACAAATTTGTGCACTCTGTATATTGATGATCAATGAAGCGATCCACTCCATCCATATTTTTGCCTCCTACCATCCCCCCAAAACCCTTTCATATTCTGCTGCTTTAAAAATGTTCTTAGCAACTTATTGCTTCTCTTCATGCTTTATTTTGTTAGTCCTCTTTCATCGTTCGCTGGTAATAAAGCGGTCACTGAATGTCATCGACAGTTTCTGTCACATGCCCTTTGACCTGCCGCATTTAATAATAGCACTCCCTGCGTCAGCTGACCTGGACAGAAAAGATGTTTTTTTTTAACATATTTTTCCATTTATTATTTTTATTAAGTGTACAGTGTGCAATAGTACATGTATTCCTCCGCATTGAGAACTACAGTAATTCATGGTCTGTGCAAATCACGATTTCTGGCTTCTACAGTCCACACGTCTAGTCTCGTGAGAACAGAAAGTGTTCAGTAATACTGGTGCAGCATGCAATTCTTTCTTTAAAGCTTAGGTTTATACAAGCTTTGTTATCAAGAGGGTGACATTTTGTGTTCATGGCTCTCATGAAAATGAAAGCAATTTTTAAGTTGTTTTGCTGGGGTATTAGTGTACATGTTCTATTAGTTACAAGTTTTTGGACGAATGATTACATACAACAGCAGCGACGATGTCATACTGACAAAAAAAAAACTTAAAAAAAAATGCTTGGCAGTGAAAACTAGTCATATCACCAACTTGTTTGGGTTTTTGTTAAAGTTTTGGACGGTGTTTGATTTCATCACTGACCAAAGTACAAAGCAACAAATCAGGAAAATGATCACGACCATTTTGCGAGCTTCTCGTAAGGATTTCTGTGTCAGATAACGGTCACAAACCGTTCCCCACTCGGAATCCCGCCAGAAAGTGACCAATCAAATGCCAGAGTTTGACAAGAATCGAAGCAAGACAAAAACGAAGATGTCATCAAAACCGCAAATTTTAAAAAGGAAAACTTAACACCTGTCAAATATTTTGTACAAGTTATGATTAAAGAAGAAATAGTGTTTCACAGGCTAGTTTACGAAGCTGGAGTTCATTCGTGTTACTATAAATAGACGAAGGGGTAACGATCTTGATGTGTCAACTGCCGTCTGGAATTTTGTTCTCACCTATCTTTATGTTGCTGCTTGGTATCTTTGTCTTGTGGTGCTTAAGAATCCATATATTTTAACAGGCTGTTGAACCTAAACTAAGGCTTATGTAATTGTAAGTGGTTCCAGGTCCCACAGTTGGTTTGGTATTATCAAACTATTTTTCTTTTTTTGCTGTAGACTGTGTAATGTCTGCCTGGCAGTTCGCTTCTACAGTTATTGCATTGTGACGGATTTAAAGAGAAGACACATTAATGCCAACTTTTTGCAGTGTTGTAAACAAATGTTAAAACCTTTAGATACAATGAAAATCGAAGACTGGGTCCATACAAACCTTTAACGAGTTTTTTCGCACACGTGATTTATCGAACACTAAAGACCGTTGCTGGCATACAAGTATATTTGTGTGTTTGTGTGTCCGTTCCATTTCCCAAAAAAAAAAGGTCTTGTAAAGAGAATATTGTCAGTTGAAAATTAATTTTGACAGAATGTTCTGTAAATGTCTTATCCGACATTTAACTAAAATTGAGAAAATCCTTGGTTTTTTTTGTTTTTTTTTTTTTTCCTGTGCCCACGAATTTACTAACGGGTCGTGAGTGAATCCATTAACAGAAAATACAGTTGACTATTGTTTGCTTCACTGGCATAACAACTGCACATTAAAATAACATCTTTCTAATGTGTTGCTCAGACAAACACAAGTCATTGGAGTTTTTAACTTTTTTCTTTCTTTTTTTTTTCTTTTTTTTTTTTTAAGTTCGTGAACCTCCTCCATCCAAGATGTCACTCGAAAAGAAAGTAAAATCATTAAGAATTTATTGTTGCTGTTGTTATTGTTCATCATGAAGGTCTTTCGCTGGAAAAATACGAACTTTGTTGTTTTCAAAGGCTGTTATACTGAGTTGTAGTTAAATAGCATCTCTGTTTGCTTAACGGCAACTAAACAGAAAAAAATGATATATGTAATTCAGACATTGAGCATGAAACATGTTTTTGTTCAGTCTCCTGTTAATACTGAATGATGTGATTGCCCCAGTACTGGGAGGTTCAGTACATTAAATGCTTCAGTATTCTCTTTGCTTTAATCCGCATTAGAATGAATGAGGCTTGACGGGCATTTGATTTATGCATCAGCTTATTGTGATGTGGGAAGATGCGTCAAATTAATTGTTAATTAAATTAATTGTTAACTCCGACCAGTTCGTATGGAGACTTTTAAATTTAGTAGTGCTTTTAATCGTCCCTGTGGTTTTGTTTATGCAACAACAACAAAAAAAATGTTTTTTCCCCATTTTTCTCAACTTACCGCTGATTTGTAGCCAACATTGGAATCGAACCATCACCATACACATTCGCTGTGCAAGTCTTCTGCGTGCTAACGTTCTATTACTGTAATTATTGTAATTATGTACACCGTATTTTACGATGATCGTATGCTCTGTCATTTTGCGAAATAAAGCCAACTATTTTTCAGTAAAACTCGAAAGTTATGTTTATTGCGAACGAGTGCCCTCTAATGAACGCATGGAAGCCTTTTATCAGAGCTCTTATTTCTAGGAGTCGGAAAACGATGTTTATCCACAGCGCATTCCTCAGTTGTTTTCTTCTGTTAATTATTCCTCAATTCCGTTTATTAATTGTCAATTACCCATTAATGAGATCGTTTTGTGTGTGTGGTTAGATGTCTTTATGCGTGCGTGTGTTTGTTCGTGCATTCGTGGATGATTATATCCATTAATGCAATGAGTTTTCGTTTGTTTATTTTTTGGAAGTATGTGAGTGTATTCTTATGTCTCTGTGTATGTGAGAGAGGTAGGGGAGTGATGTCCCTTAGCCTTACCGACTGGAGGCTGAAAGTAAAGATGTATCACTTGTCTTAATTGAAATCAGAGACGTTTGCCATCAGCTCATTCTTCTAATTTTTATATTGCCATTTCAAGAGATAATTTTGATACAAAGGAATGTTTGAAATGTTTTTGGCGGCAATGATATCAGTTCAGCAAGTCTCAGGGTGAGTCTCATAGTCGTGAAGTATGATTGAAGTTACAAAGATATAAAAAGATAGGAGCTGCTATGTTGTCTGTGTTCGCTCATTCCATCTCTCTCTCATATTACATTAATCATTGATCCACATCGTTTGTGGGAACATTGGTTGAACTATTCTAACGATCAGCAGTAAAGTGGCATCACCCCAAGAAATAAATGTTGAGAAATTTAAAAATTGAGATGATGGCGGATACGGACCGTTATATGTGCCTCGGTTTTGTGCCATTCAATGGTTGGCTTCTGTTCACTTCAGGCTCGGATGGACACAGCATCACGAGGATGCCAATAACGGCCCCTCTTAGCCTTATTACCGGGCTTTTCTTAGGTCAACACAGTGCCACTATGGGACATTTCCACCACAACACCATACATCTTAAAAATTTGCCAGCATGACGAGAAAGTCTTTGACAAAAGTGACCTCAACTATCGTTTCACTTGTTTATCAACCTTTTGCGCTGCCATAAATCGACTCGATGACCTCGTCTACAGTTTCGTGACAGTTATATTTTAATACGCACTGAATCGGTTGTAGCTCGCATTTACATTATATGATTGTAATTTGCATGTGAACTAACTTGTTTTTACATCTGGAACGATTGTTGTCTGTGATTACTCTGAGTTAGAGTTGATGAAAGATGAGGGTTTTCCATGATATCAGGCAGCTATCTGTGTGGAGCAAAGAATCACTTTAATTATTTCAAGAAGAATGTTAAGAAAAAGTAGAAGAAAGAACTACTCTATCGAAAATATGAAAAAATGAAAGTATATTGCAGGCTTTGTGTGCAATTAATGAAGTACAGTCAAGACACATACATTATGCGGAAATTAAATGGTCATCTGTTTTTATATCTGGTTTAAGAAATTTGAACAATTAGGAGGAATTTGAAAACTCAATCAGAACATGCAAAATATTTTCTAACAAAGCTCTTTAGCTGACACACGTACTTACAACAGATTATTGCTGTTGCGACTTTTGCGCATGCATCAGTGATATCTGAACTCAAGTCCTTAACTGACTAAATTAAACACACGTTCACATTTCCAAACAACATCCCCCACCCCACCTCCGACAGCTAACCTCACAGGAAACATTAAATATGAAACAGTTTCCGTCAAAGAGGTTTATGTGAGATAATGTTATTCTTTCTATATGCTAAAGTGAGACAAGTGATGTGATTACTGCTGTTGCTGTTGCAACTGCTCAAATCTGTGTATGATTATTATTATTGATATTTTTGCTTTGTGGTGGTGAAGTGACTTTCAAAGGGACATTATCGCTACACTCTGTCGCTTATCTTCCCCTGACTTCCTGCACATCTTCGGCATCATTATCCGCTTTATTCCTCGCAAAGATCGTTAACCGTTTTTCAGTGCATGTGTATTGAAGCTCTCCCCTTCCTGACGAGTTTGAATTTCTGTTTTATGCGTTGAAGAACGTCCCGTGACCCGCCCTTGTGGACAACTGATGTTTGCCATCTGCCAGGCACTCTTTCATTACTTTTTTAAACCCAGGCTCTAACGAGCATTTGAAGAAAGTAGAGTTTTTATGGTGAGGTTTTTTCTTGTTAACTTTGTGGGATTTTTTACGGGTGGGTTCATCAATCTCTCTTCCATTTTTTTTTTTCTCACCTGTGGTGATCAAGTAGAACGAGTGAGGTGAGCTCAGTCGTTCATCACCTTCTGCTCCTACCCCACCTCCCAATCCTCGCACCCCTTCCACTACCACCCGACTCTGACTGGTCTTAGAATTAACTTTTTTAGACAAGTAGGTGTGGAGACTTCGTTCTAATTTGAAAGCTATGCACCGCTTGAAATGACTGGAAGATATCCCAGATAAATTTGAAGTTTTACAGATGTTTGCCGTGAAACTGAAACTACTTCCATGTGTGTCACAATTTAAAGGTTACAACAGCAGGAGCTAGGAAGAGAGAGAGAGACGGATGAGAAGGGGGCTGGAAAGGAATGAGAGAGCTAGCCAGAAATGGCAAAAAAGAAAAAAAGTGAATATTGATTGCAGTCTGCAAAATTCATTCTCAAGAAAATCCTCTTCGTAGAAAACTCTGGTTTCCAAGTTCAAGCAGCTTCATTTAAGAAGGACCCTACCTCACCTAGGCAAGGAGCAGCAGCAAGAGCAGGGGAATGGCGGAGTTGGCGAGTGGAATTGTAATTAATTTTTCTCTCCAGGTGATTGGGATGGGTAGTCTTTAACTGTCTGCAGTTCCTCGTGATTTTGATAGTGTTCCAACTAACTTTTTAAGGGCTGGTTCAGAGTCTTGACTTTTTATATGTCTGAAGCATTTTTTTTTTTGGTGATAAAGAATGAACAAACAGGAAAATTGTTAGGCAAGTGTGAAAAAGATGTATTGTCATTCTTTTTCCTCCGTTCTCTATAGTGTTATCGATTATCAAGATTAACACGATGCTCACACAGTCCATCAATGTCATCCCCAGCTGAAGAGAGGGATTCCATGATTTCTGTAGACAATTAGATATTTCATTTCATTCGTAATTAGACACATCAATTAATTATCAGACAGCAAACCTTCTTCTCCTTCTCTTCTTTAAGAATTCTCTGTCCATTTTTCTTTGAACTGTGTTGTTTTCACATTGTTTGTCCAGATGTTGATGATGATGATGATGATGATGATGATGATGATGATGATGATGATGATGATGATGATGATGATGAACAGACTTAGACATCGAAAGCAGGGGTTGTTGAATTTATCCAGGTGCACAATTAAGGAAGCTCGCCCCAGTTCCCTGCAGGTAGGGTTGAGGTGAGCTTCAAAGCGCAGGTATCGCGGCCTCGTCTGTGTGGCGGGGAGCAGGAGGCGCGACGCAGTTCCTCCGAGTCTGGAGGAAGCACTTGTGCCTTCTGTCTGCCGAGCGGGGCTCGAGGGCCGTTTGTTTCTCTCACCCAGTGTCTTCCCGCCGTGGCTGGCAGCTTGAAAGGAAGTATTTGTTTATAACAATGTGCGCTGGGTAAATCTGGTAGTTTACAACGTTTACTTTTAACGGATTTTTCAAGTAAGTGAGAACGCGTGCGTGTGTGCGTGCGAGTGTGTAACGCCAGCGCATGATTATTCACCAACACATGTATGTGTGAAAGAAAAAGAGAAAGAAAAAGCGAATAAATACGGGCACACGTGCACTCAAATATGCACTTACAAGCCTGTAACCACTCCACATAACTTTTTATTGGGTTGCTAAAATATGTAGCATCCCCATAACCTGGAGCGTTTCATAGCTAAACTTTGGAGTCCAGACAAAGATTTCAGGACAACAATTACTGGGCAATGTTACTGCGCCTGGAACCCACCACCTCGAATGCTTCCTTCAAGTGTAGGAAAGGAAAGATAGGACAAACCAAAGCTGCTAGAACACCTGGCCCGTTGTGTGAGGCCCACCTGAACTTGCTGACCCGCACATCTTGTTCCTCAACTGCAGACGCCACCCGATGAGATCATTGCAGAAAAAAAAACAAACAAAAGGCATTCACTACACACTATAAGATGAACGCTTTTATCCATAAAATGAATCACATTCACCGTTAAACCAATATAAATCTGTTCCTGCTGATATTGTTTCAATGTTTATTGGGTGCGTGTGAGTTCGGTATCAAGGAATAGATGGAGTAGGGTATCTGCCTGGTGCCACGACCAGACGCCTCTAGTCTTTGATCTGATGTATGGATGTGTGCGTATTTGCTGGCATCGTCAAGGATTTCAGATAAAAAAAGAAGAGAAATACAGAGTGAGAGAGAGAGAGCACATCTGTCGGATCGACGATTTTGCCGAAAGCCGTGAGGCATGATGGAACCATAACGATTCCAGTTTGCTTACGGCACCAGGGTCGCGAGATGCGCTGGAGCCTAAAAAGGTCAGTGGGTCAAATAAATCAACATCGAGATTACAATTCGAAAACAGACTCGTTAGTCAATGATACAGTATGGAGGTCTGCACATGAAGATTTTTAACCAGGCAGAGAAACATGTGTAAAGAGGCAGAGAGACAGGAGCAAGCACAGACAGACCGAGAAAACCGGAAGGATGGGTGTGTGTGTGTGAAAGAGATATGACATCATCATCATTATCCTCATCATCTTCAGTCCTTTATTGGCTGCGTGGAGGGAAAATATTATCTTCAAGATAGCACCATCAGTTCTGGCCTTACTCTCAGTTCTATCGCCGAGATTCTACTGAATGATCCTAGATGTTGTCTATTCTTATCTTGGTAAAAGAAAATTAAACCTTTACAACCAGAGTAAAAAAATCAACACTCGATGGAGCTTCGACACGTATCCACACGCTTTCTTTCATCAACTAAACTTAAGTGACAGTAGTGTTCAGTGCAAACCTTCCTGACAGCAACTCATCTTCTTTTTCACCTCCCTGCACTGTTCCCTCCACATTGTCTTGCAGTTCCGGTGAACTTGCTGTGCACCACTTTAGTCAGGGTACATTGTCTTTTTACACTGGGCTAGGAGGTCTCCGTAAGATCGTGGTTTGTTTTGTAATTTCTCCCAATTAATGAAGTTGTCTTTGTAAGGCTTGAACATCCTCTTTGTAGTATCTCATTTCCATGGTCTGTATCATGTTTAGCAGCCCTCTCGTCCAAGCAAGGCTTGCCTCAGTCGCTCCATCTGTAGGGAATGGGTACTTAACTCGTAGAGGGTGGGAGGATGTGGAACAGCAAGAGGGAGAATGCACTACTCTTACAATAACAGCAACAACAACAACAACAACAACAACAACAACAACAACAACAACAAGCTGTCCCCCAGAAAAGTTTAATCTCTTAACACCTCGCCCCTTCTCACCGCCATCGACCGAATCTTCGATGACAGAACACTAGGCAATGCATTTATCTAATTTAGGAGTGTTAAAAACATTTAACGCAAACAAGGCAGGTGTTCACCGTAGTATTATACAATCTTTCAAAAATAGTATATGAAAGATTGTATACTTATGTATACAACTATATATATGCAATCTTCCAAAAAGTAATATACATAAATATGCAGTCTTCCATAAAGGAACTTTAAATCAGTTCTCGTTTCCTACAATCCTTTGCAAGAAGTCGACCCTTGTTCCCTCTTTGTCTCGGAATTTTCAACAATTTTGACTCTCCACCTGCCATCATGCTGATTCCATGCAAGTCTGTGTGTTTGTCTGTGTGTCTTCCATCTCCATGTTTATCTAATTCTTTCTGCAAGTCCGTCACACCATCCATTAATCTTGAAATCTGCAGATAGTGCACAGTTTTCTTCCTTTTCTTTGGGTTTGATGCATTGTTGCCTGTCATGCTGTTTTTTATCATTCAGGAGAAAGAGGACTCTCTACATTATTTCCAGACTTTATTTACATATCGCCTGCCCTGAATTCAAGCGCCTTCTCTTTTTGCGTTTCATTCTCCTAACTCACTTTTGTTGATACTTGTTTTCAATATCCCGTCTTCAAGTTCCTTTACAATTTTTTTTTTATTTATTCTTCATCCCTTTCCATTTTTTTTTTAATCGCAGGAGTTGTCTGTTTATCTACAGAATGCTTGGCGTGGTGCTGCCCCTATTCTATTTATGGTCCTTGGCGAATGAGTTGTTTTGAAGCAATGTCTGTTTAACTTTCTCTGCCGAAGGACGTTGAGACAAAACAGTATCTTTGCAAGCCAATAAATACAGAATTATGCAATGGATAGCGATCAGAAAAGCCATTCTAGCATCCTCATGAACGAGTCTATTCCATTTATCATCTTGTCGCTATTCCAGCAACCTTCCCTATCCGACATAAACTGCAGACTTATCTCAGAACAAAGCATATCTGATTTCATATCTAATTCGTTTTTACTGTACTGTTAGCTTTTGTTGATGTCCCAGACGGTTGCAAACGCTGTTGGAGGCAGAGTCGATGACCATTGGATGGTGAGTGTGAGATTAAGACTGATTATTTCGGGCATGCTTGTGATCACGATATATAAAACCGGTCTGCCCTCGACGTTTTGAGACACCTTTGATAGGAATAATAGTGGACTAGTTGAAGTGTTTCTAGTGCCTTTATCTGCACCTGGCAGTTTATTCATCAATGCCTTTTTTTTAAAACTGGCTTCATACACACCTCAAAACTGAAAAAAATCTTTCTTATCTCTACTGTGCTTTCTCCAGACGTGTGTGAAAACTTTCTTTTGAGCAAAATGTTTTGTAATACTTCTTGCACTAAATCTCTTGTTTTTGCCAGCATCCCTTCATCCTCCACCCTCATGCCATCATAGTGAAATGACTCGTGTACAAGGGTCCATAAATCTTAAGGTTCATATATCACACCTCACTAACAATGTAGCAACCGTGTGCCATGGAGACGACTGTAGAGGAAAGTCATTCATTTCAAAGTCAGATCATGAAATGGCTTGCTGCTCAAACTAAGGGTAAAAAAAGTTCAGGAGGCTGGTCTCCATGTGAGGCCAAGAGCTATTATTAACATTGACGGATCTGTAGAAGCTACAGCCAAAGTACAAGGATGTATGTAGTGTGCTTCGGTCGTCAAGCAGCAGGGCATGGATATTCGACAAACCAAACAAATAATATACAGTGAGTGCAGAAATAAGCCAGAGTCTTGTTCATTGCTTTCCTGCAGCTGTATGTTGCTAAGGTTTTAAAGAATTGTGTCTCTTCTCAGCATGTGACACTGATGTGAGTGTCAAGTTGAATTTATGCAGTTTTTACTTTAGAATGTTGTTTTGTGAACATTGCCTCCGTCATCTGGTGATCTTACTGCTCTGGGACTGCATAGCAAGACACTTGAATAGTTATTTTTTCCACATCCCTGATATGGTATTAATTTCCTGGGGACTTGTGATTTACTGCAATAATTCTGACCACTGTTTCTTGAACATGAAGTGATTACTATATTTGCACCGAGTCTACAAAGAGTTGGGGAGGGTAAGGTAGCCATGGAGAAGAGATGGGCACCGCCCTCACTTAAAGCTGGCTCCAAGAAAAGTGAGGTATCCCCTACAACCTGAAAAAGTTAGGGGACGACCTTAACCTTATAATGCTGTTCCATTCTGGCAGGAAGTTTATGTTGTATATATTATGTATGTTGGGTGGAAAGACATTTATCTTGCTTGAAGCAGATTAACAGGACAGAGCAGGCTCCAGGTTTGTTTTCAAAGCTCCATGCCAGCAAGCAAGAAGAAAGATTTATGTTCATCATTTGCTTGTTTAGACGAGACTTGAACCAGACCCATTGTAGTAGGCAGTTAGCTGTGAGTGTTGCTGTTTTCCTCCTGTACTGAGGTAACTGGAGATGTATACAGTCTTTGTTGCTGACAGTTAGACGGATTTGTGCCAGCTGTTTCTTTTTCAAGAATGCTTGTGTTAAGAAATTGCAAAACTCAATAAGAAAAAAATGAGGATGAGTTGTTATGGCATTGTTATCATACTAGCACTATTTTTATAAATGCCTAAAGAGGTGCATGTACTAACAACATGAGAATGACTCTCCAATTATCATCTTTTAAATTTATCTATTTTTGTTTTTAATGAAAATCTGTCTGACGATATCATACAACTGAGCTTCATCTTTATAATCATAAATCGAAATTTCTTTTTCTAAAGAAGATTTGAAAATGAGTCGAAGAGAAGTTGACTGGTTCCTCAAGCAGCCCTGGAAGAAGTGATTAAATACCATGTCTTCTGCAACCCACCCCAGATTATCTTTGGTATTTAGTTGCACTCTATAGAATTAAAAAATAATACTGTTCTTTAACATCAAAATTTTGTACTTGAACTTGAATTAAACTTGATGCTTTTTCTTAGTTTGAAACAATAAAGCCATGATGGCTAATAATGGCTATAGTAACCCTTGCATTAGAAAATCAGAAATTCTCTTTTGAAAGTTTAGTTTAAAAACAAATCATGCCAGTTTATATTTGTCACATTCATTTGCCTTATTCACATGTTAACCTCTAAATACCAGTCATATGACTGCTTTTTGCAAAAATTCTTGTAGTGTGAGGATTTATCTCCATCTCTCATTCCAAGGGAAGTAACAATATTTGTTTTCATGTCCTGCCCATTAATGGAAATTCCCCTCCCCACAACACACAAAAAGTGAAATACTAAATGCTTGATGATGGAGCCTAAAAATATGTACCATTCACCTTCATATTTATATTTAGCTAAAAGAAATTTTAGGACATAATTTTTTTGTGACTTAATTAGTTCCTATGCTTCTGTGCTTGAAGCTGGTTTCAGGAGGAGCAGACCTATGCTAGTCTATTATTCAAGTTACGAAATGCCACATGTGTTTTTACATTGTACAAAACTCAGTTTAAGTTTTTTCTGTGTTTATCTCAATATTTTTATAATTTGTTTCCTTAAACCAAAATTTAAAAAAAACCAAACAGATAATTTCCTATTTGACTATTTAAGCATTGGATATTTACAAATAAATCATAAACGTCTTAGTTACATGTTGTATTATGTTGCAAATAATTATCCTTATAATACAGACAAATAATATATAAAAATAAATATTCCAAGAGCTAGCTGCAAATGCCACTTCACAGCTTCAACTATCAAGGGAGACTACGAGAAAAGCTGTGCCACACGCCTTTGCTGTTACTCCCCTTACAATGGAAGCCCAGCACCAGCGGAATTCTCATTTGTGAAGAACCAACAAGCTATTTCGGGGTATTGATGGTGATGTCATTATTCAGCTCATGCTCAGTGGTTAAGGGGGAAGCGGTTCAGTCTGTTAGTCTTTTCCGTGTTGCCTTTACCGAGTCTTACGAAATTAAGGAGAGGTGAAAGGTTAATTACCTGTTTTGTTATAAACTATCGCAGCGGTAAATTTAAAACAGGCATGTGAAAAAGTTAGTATTATCTGCTTTCCCGGTGGTGCATGCCTAAAACTAGAACGATGAAAACTGTTATTGCAAACGGTACGAGAAGAGAGCTTTGATGACTACAAATTCAGCAGTATGCCGTGGATATTTCGTGTCAGGATTTCAGATAAATGACCCGTGTTTAAATAAGGTAGATCCTAAACACTATACATGGAGGATATGAAAATCAGTGGAAATCATACCAGCGTCACCGTGACGACGAAAGGAAATTGTTACAGTATAAGCTAGATTATTTTTGCCTGGCTTGGAGAAATAATGATGATGATGATGATGATGATGATGATGATCCAGTATCACATTTTTTATGTAAAAAGACCTAGTTTCCTTAGAATAAAAACAAACAAATCGAATATTGAGCAAACACAGACAACTAAGGAAAGATCAGGCAATCCTGGCACACAAAACAATATTTAATAGTATAAATATAACAAATATTTTAAAGCTGTTGGTTATAGCAAGTAACACTCAGATCAGGTGATAATTGCGCAGGAGAAGTATCATTGGATCAAGTCGCATACACCTTGTCAAAGAAGATGGGTGGAGTGCCACAGGTAATTAATGATCTACTCCACTATTTTCAATCACAGCAGCACCATCATGTACAGCATGGACGAGACAGCGGGTCGGGGGAAGGAAGGCGAGAACATTCATCATCCCTTCCTTTCTCGTTCCTCGGGGTTGGAGGGCACAACGTGGGAATAGGAGGGTGGGTGTGGAAAGACTGCTTTACACCTGACGACACCTGTAGCGCCATGCCTCATTACTCTTCCAAACATGATGACCATACATCTAACTCAACCAAATTCTCAGCTCCAACTCATTTTTCTTTCTCTCTCTCTTCCTCCTTCTCCCCCCTCTTAAAGCTTACGGATGACTACTGTTCAGTGCAAGCGCAAGTTCATGCCCCTGTGACAAATCACTGTGTCAAAGACACGAGGAATGTCTTAATCGATGTATATAAGGATGTCGTCGCCGAAGTCATGTCTTGCCAGCATGCAGTCCAAGTGCAGGTGTATCTTCTGTGGATGTGGTACCGGACATTTCGTTCATTCAAGGATGATACGATCTTCAGTCATAGGTGATTTTTTTTTTCTCCGTTAATTTTTAACAAATTTTCTATCCGCTACTCAATTTATTGTAGTGATTGTATTCGTTATTTGCATACAAATGTTGACAACAACATGTTGGTTGCAGTAATTCGGGTACTAAAGTTTTACACCGAGCCAGGAACTAAACATATAGCAGGCAAGCAGCCAGCCTTGTAGATAGGGCTGATGCCAGACTGAAAGCAGAGAGGATATGGAATAAAATAACAAGAAAAAAATTTCTTATCCAGAATGGCACGAAGCTGCTGACATCATCGTTATCCTTCTGCCCTACTCTGTGTGTGAGAGAGAGGGAGGAGAGAGTTATGTTTGCGGGTTAGCTGCTAAAGTTTTCATTTTTATTTAAAATTTATTTCCACAGGATTTATCATTATGGCTGAGCTTGTAACCATAGTCACAGGCCAGATAGTCGGCCAGTCACAGTGCCAGACGTGGTTCTTGCAAGGCGCTACGACCTGCATGCATGATGCCTCCCTCGCTCTCCCCAACGTGCAGTACCTGGCCTCCAACGGCACAAACGGCCAGCCTCCTCAGGAAAACCTCCAAACATACAGAACAAGAGTGTGTGCGTGAGTATCAGTCACTGTCCTGCATTCTGAGGGAGAACAAGAAACAGAAAAACCTTCGTTAAAACATACAAGTTACAACACCTTTATTTTCTATCGTCATGATTACACCGATGGCCCAAAAGAAGTTGACATACTTCATGATGCCAGTGTATTATCATTTCCTGTCATTTCAGAATCAAGAACCAGCTGGATGTGTGTGGACAGACCGTGACTCAGCGGATTGTCAACGCCACGGCCTGTGCCGCCATGACGGAACGCCAGGTGGTCCTGTCGCAGTTCCAGAACATTTTCGGAGGCCTGGATCTCAGTTGTGCCCATCGTAGGTGTTCTCTGTAATATATTGTTTGATACAATTGAGTTCTAAATTTTTTTTTTAACTTGCCATTCAACAGAATAACTTTCTTTAAGCTGAAAAAAATGTTAAACGATCAAAATAATTAATTTAAAAAAAAACCAGTGTTGAAAATTGGCAAAAATACTTTCACACGTAGAGAATGAAATAATTCCTTTTTAACTCCCCAATGTCATTAATTTCCTTCAGCAAGTGTCTTTCGCTGACTTTGACCTCCCCATGAACACTCATTGCAGACAACAAATTAAATCTTTGTTAAAGCAAAGAAATAAATTACATGCCATTATCATCCTAAAAGGTAATGATATTCGCAGAATCAGTAAAGTGGTCATGGTAATGTGTCAACATAGCTTGTCGGTACACGCTGATGGACGAACTGAGGCAGTGTTACTCATTTGCCCACATCCAGCCGAGCATGATGTCCGACATGGCGCTGGTACGTGTCACCCTCCTCGGTCAGAACTACGACCAGGTGTCCAAATTCTGCATGTGAGTTCAACTGTTCGAACTGCTTCTTCTTCTTTGATTGGTTGGATCTCCATGACATACGCTAATAAGATCGCATCGTCCACCCTTTCTGCTTCGACGTAAATAAGGGTTTATCTGTGTGCATTATGAACTTATTATTATGATGGACTGATGACTCGGAACACGTGATTCAGAGCTGGCGAGAGACATGCCCCGTACAGTTTGAGTATGTGCTATGGTTTCTCGGATTTGATCAGGGTGTGAACATAATTATTGCTTTTATTTAGATTTACATTCAAATTTCCTGTGAACAGAATACGTATTTTTTTTTTTTAAAATTTATATTTGGGAAATTAGCCATCGAGCATGTGTAAGACCTGCTTGTGCTCTCACGTTAAGTACTTTGGAACTTCTGTTTTTAGAGCTTGAGAGAAAGAAGGTGTACGTAGGTGTTTTCTTATCAACTTCCAGGTTATACACATTTTCTTTCTCCTGAAGCAGTTTTCTTTATTATTGCAGGACCCGCCAGTCCCTCCTTCAGTGTTTACGACAAAAGATTCTCCTGTGTCCCGACTCGCCCCGCGTCCTCGCACAAAATAGCCTCGACCTCACAAGCTTTGAGCGGGGCCTCGACTTCATGTGTGGGAATATCGGAGGTACAAATTATCAGAATGAGAATAAAAATAATAATCTGTTAAACAATAATTTGAGTTCGGCTAACGCAAACTCGCGCATACCTGTGTATTTTTGTCGGAGTTCAGAGATAAAACGCTGTAAAACTTTCTGTCTCGCAGTGTACTTGACTGGAATGGGCTGTTTCCAAAACCCTATACCGGAAGTAAGGATGTGCTTCCAGACTATGGATCGTAAAATGCAGAGTCTGCGCCTCGTGTCGCCTCAACCGACTGCTGATCAAATCTCTCTTGCCCAGTTCTGTAGGTAAGTAGCAGCCTCTCTCCTCGCCCTCCACCTCTTGCCATCTTTCTCTCTCTCCGTGTGGGGGTATTGGAGGTTTCTAACTCTTACAAGCCAACGATATTTCCTTCCAAGCTAAAAACAAAGCAAAAATAAAAGAAAGAAAGAAAGAAAGAAAGCAAAAACAAAAGAAAAAAGTATAACACCCTCGTTCCCAACAAATCTTTCCATGTCTGATAAAGTCGGAATCAAACTAATATCGATTTTGCAAGCGAAAAAAATTATTTACATTTTTATTCTCTTGACCTTTGATCTACAAAGTGCAATTGTAAACTCATGCATGACCATTTGTGTACGTGTGTGTGTGTGTGATTTATACTTGTCTCCTGATTGTCCGAAGCATTCGACTGGAGCAGATCGAGTGTGAGATGGGAGCGTGGGCGCGCCACCAGTACCAGACGTGCTCGCGGGTGGTGACCGGCCTGAGGAACGAGCTCGAGTGCCAGCTACTCCCAGACCACTGCATGTCCACCTACCCGCACCTTGCACCCGACCTCTGCAACCCACTCAACTATTTCGCTCAGGAAAGGGTGCGTCTCAACGTCGCCACCACAGGCCACAGTGCTTCCATCTTTTTCACCGTTCTTCTTCTTGGAGCATCATGCTTGAATCGTTACTAAAAATACAGTAGCTTCTATTTTCACTTACTTTTCATCCTTAAAAGTATTTATTTATTAGGAAAGACGGTACTACTTGATAGTCATGGTCTCTAACACCTCACTACTCTATGAGCTGTTCAAATCTCACAGCAATTCGAAAAAAAAAAACCACCATTAGTTTCACTTTTTCAGTGCCATTTTCATGGTCACAGAGTTGTTTCTTTAGCTCGCTATTATGTGTACAAATAATTTAATTAATTTAATGTCGATTTTGTGTCACATTCCCATTAAGCTGCAGCAAGTCGAGAAAGTTGTCTGCAGGTCATGAACCATCAATAACCCTCGAAGCAAAAGAATTGCTGTTGTCGCTGTTAATGATTATGATTGTTCTTGTTGTTGGTGATAATAATGATGCCTCTTACCTACCGAAACTTATGAGTATCGGCCTCGGTACAATACAGGCTAACACTATCTTCTACTTCAGGAGGGCTTGTGATTTGTTTACAGAAATATTGGGTCGTAGATGATTCTAAACAGGAATATCAATATTGCCATTTTTTTTAGAATAAAATATTTTGTACATGAACACTGTCATTCTCTTCTGTCACAATAAAGAATTGACTATAGTTTTATTTGTGCTTAATCTACTTTCAAGAGAGTTATGAAATGGCCACCATACGTTAAGGGTGAGGGGAAAGAGAGAGAGAAAGAATAGAGGAGAAAGTAAAAAGCATATATTGGAAAAAGGAAAAAAAAAAAACGGAGAAGAGTAAGAGGTTTTCAACTACATTACATGAGTACCATCAACACAAACAAACTGTTTGTTATGCCTTGTTACTATCAGCCAGTTAATTTTTAAGGGAAAGGCAAGACGAAAGAAGAGCTTGCGATGTGCTGTATTTCTGTTACTGATCGAGTTTAGAAGATAACGTGGACCAACGACGATAACAGTTTTATCGTCTTTGTAACTCAGTGTCCGAAAGGTTCATAACTCTGTCTATCCTGGGAGTGGTAACATCAAAATTGTCTCCCATCTTTACGTTTTCTGCAAGCACACAGTAAACTCGAAAGAAAATAAAACACTTTTTAGAAGTTAGTATAATAAATATATTTTTATTTTCCCTTTCTCTTAGGGAATAAAAATAGTTTATGATTTAAATAAAATTGCAAGAAAGTACCTCTTTCCATAAAAGAAAAGATGGTATAATATGAATAGAGTGCCACATAAAAAACTATTATTAAATGCAAACAATGCAGTGGTCGAACTATTTTAGTGTTCACATATCTTTGCCTATTCATATAGCAAGGTAAAGGTCGTCCCCTAACCCTTTTCTGGTCGTTGGGGAATGAGGTGTTTGGGACCTCACTTTTCTCAAAGCCATCTTTATGTCTGTAAGTCCGTCAATTCTTACAGTGTCCAAATCAGGTGATTTTTTCAATTGATAAATTCAAATTAAATGGTTTTTAGTTGGTGTAGCGATTTGTATTGGGAAATTTGCAGTGCCATACTGAACCTCTCAATTTAACACAAGTTACTTAACCACCAACTATCCGTCTCAACAAGAAAAAAAAAAGGCATCAATGGACAATTCACCAAAACATGTTTTCCAGCACTTACAAGTACAAAATGATTAAGATGTACCATAAGCCCCACTGCTGCATGTTTTAGCAATGCAATAAAAATATTTGTGCAATGCTTACATCTAACAGTATAAAGTGTACGAAAATATTTCATTTATTCAACAACAGCACAGAAAACTGCAACTTTGCAATCTATTTATATATAACTAAGAAATAATGTTAGATAAACATGGCAATATCTGACAAATGAGTTTCCAGTAGCTGTAATATAACGACAAAATGTTTCTACATGCAGTGCTCTATTCAAGCAAAAGGATGAATGTGTAGAGGTTCTTTTCTTTAAAGATAAGAGTAAGAACTAACTTACAACTCTGTATTATAGGACAAATTTTCTAGGGCACAAAAAAAATCTGCTAATGTGACAAATTAAGTCCAAAATCTAAACAGAAAATGAGAATAAAAGAAATATAGATTTCTCACAGTGCTTCAGGTCCTTCTGTGAATAAAACTATGTGAATTAGATTATAATTATCAGAGGTTAGAGTGATCTCTAGCTCTTTCCAGATAAGAGAAGTCTGGTCATTTCACAAAAGATTCTCTAAATTTGTATATCTTATTTCATGTATTATTTCTGAATAAAGAAAATGCTACTAGACTTGTCTAATTTGTCAATATAAGGTGAATCTCTAAACTAATTCATATTATCTATATATATTATTTTATCAGATTATGTAACGGGTCTTGCCCTCTCTATATACATATTGTTTAAAACTTTGTCTTGTCAGCATAAGAGGTCTTATACAGTGGTGCAAAAAACAGACAGGCAAAGAGGGCAGGCACCCCTTCCAAAAAAAATACTGAGGGTACAAGAAAGTACACGTCCTTTGCTATCTGCAAGGAATTTGCCCCCAAAATCTTCTGACACCACTGTTATAATGGCTACTGGGACTGTAAACTGGAAATTGCTTTAGAATGCCATGGAATGTGAAAAGTAAAGTCCTCTTTTCTTTCACTACCTTTTACCTTCTGTGATAAATTATTAGCCAGTGTTTCCAGTCACAGACCCAGCAGATAAACCTCACCTGACTTTATAAGCCAAACCTGAATGCACCAGCCCCTTGCAAAAGCAGGGGAGGGCTGGGTCTAACCTTCCATATGCCACATGCTAGGCTCAGTGAATCATTAACAGTTCGCTACACCTGTGTCCATAAGCTAAGGGGTTCTGTATCTTTTTTCTGAACTTTACCTCTGTGCACAGGTCTTCACACATACACACACACACACGGTAAAAATATAGTTCTCATGCATGT
This sequence comes from Pomacea canaliculata, assembly GCF_003073045.1. Classification (NCBI taxonomy): domain Eukaryota; kingdom Metazoa; phylum Mollusca; class Gastropoda; order Architaenioglossa; family Ampullariidae; genus Pomacea; species Pomacea canaliculata. The sequence continues at coordinate 5,684,136 of NC_037591.1, forward strand.
TTATTGACCACATCTGTACCTGTCCGGACAAAGGTGTATTTACTCATAATCTCTCTTAATGAGAAAGGCAGCAACGGTATTAGATGAAAGACTTGATTGAATATCACAGAAGAGTTCTAAGCGACGCATTACTTATTTTACTTTCTTAATGCTATTAATTGGAGGGATATGTTTCAGTTCATAAGTATAAAGACCTGGAGCTATGAGTTTTAATGTCTGATGCAAAATTATGCTTGATAATCCCCAAATTTTGTGCACACCACCCAGGTACACAGGGAGAGTATAGCCAGGATCCGTTCGAAACTGAGTTGATTTGATCTGTCTTTTGTCACACAGGTCTTGGATCCTGCAAGTGAAGACTTCTTCCACCTAAAAGTTAAGCCATTAATTTCATGTTAAAGTTAATATTGTAGAACAGACTAGAATAAACAAAAACAAATTATTGAGTTGAACATGACAGTTTAACTTATTCATCAGAGTAAATGGGAGTATGGCACAACAGGTATACAGTCTTTTAGCTGACACAAGAATCTTTCATGACTACATTCCTATATACTCTCTATGTAAATGCTATTTACGATCAATGATTATTAAACAGGCAAAACAAAATGCATAATTAAGATTAAAAAGTGTTTAAAATAAGTAAGACCTACCGATGTGTTTTATATCTTTTCTGCTTCTATGAGAAGTCAGACCAATTTTAAAAGAGCATTACCAATATTTACATAATAAGCAAAATTATGTTAACTGTGATCTGTAATATGTTTGTGCACATACCTGTGCATGTATAAGTACATATCTGTATATGTGAGAAAAGGGAATACAAGGATAACATAATACAAGGATAAAGGACATAATTATGTGAAAATAATAATACCTCATCCAAATTTATTGTCAGTGTACGAACATCTATTTCCCCACAGAAGGCTAAAACAGGATGGATTACGTTGCTGCCAGCCTGTCAGAAAAAATAAAATACTTGACTATAAATCCATGTACATGAGTTCAACTTATAGCACTTTTTAATGTATTTATCCATAACCAACATTGAAAAAAACATTTTGTTATCTTATGATATCTTATCTTGTATGATATATCTCGTTTTTAGCTATTTCATATTACGTTGAAAGGAGTCTTATAATTATGATCCATAACCAACATTGAAAAAAACATTTTGTTATCTTATTTATATAACTTGTATGATATATCTCGTTTTTAGCTATTTCATATTACTTTGAAAGGAGTCTTATAATTATATTAAAATTTCATACTTTATTGGAAATTGTGGACAACTGTGGACTTTCATCCAAAGTCAATAAGGTACAAAAAGTTTCTTATATCCGTCTAAACAAATGTGCATCTGTTTATACATCCGACCATAGAGGCAACAGGCCTGTGATTACCTTGTTTATTGTTGGCTGCATCACTCCCCAGACATGAAAATATCGTGGATGAATTCCTATCTCTTCAAAAGTCTCCCTCAGTGCTGTGTCAACAACGTTTTTATCCCGTTTATCTACATTGCCACCTGGAAAGCTGAAACCATTTAACATTAACATCATGTTAATCAAAAGGCAATATGTATAAAAATGTATACTTAAAAGCAAATGTGTTCAAAATGAAGATTTTAAAAAAAGTATTATGGGGCTATATTTCAAAATATCTTTGAAAGCATTCCTAGATTTACGTTTATCATGCAATTTATTCATAGTGTTTTTAAAAATCATGTTTGTCTTGTTGCAAATGTTGCTGTTATGAATGACTACGTTTTTTCCGTTTTCCTATTCTTTAAATATATAAGTGAAATGTCAAAACTGAGGAAATTTAATCAGCTTATCTTTCCAAAACTTAAACAAAAGGTTGTCAATGTGCATATTTCTTACTTTAATAACTTTAAAAAAAAATTTAATAGTGCAAGAAGCAAGCAAACTCTAACACCCAGATCTTGGAATCTTCCTATTGCTTGTACTCTTCCCTTTAATAAATGAGATGACCTTACTAAATCCATTAATTGTGAGCTTACATTCACCAGTAAATTTATATCCATGCAGTTAATGTGTGTTTATCTTATTCATAGTACTACAAGTGGTTCTGTTGTTGACAGTAATAGTTGGAGTTGTAGGATGACGATGATGATGTTTAAGCTAAACATGATGAGCTCTTTATTTTATTAATACACACACCAATTTAATCTTCCCAACACAAACTCGATAAAAATAACGCCATAAAATAACAAACTTTGTATAAATGAACATATGCTTACGGCAGTAATACATAAGCTTCTATACAGTTCTTACCTCACTTCTCCTCTGTGTTTTCTTACTGAAGAAGACCGAAGAGTAAATACTATGGAAGGTTCTTTGTTCACTGTACATAAGGGTACAAGAACTGCGGAGGATTTTGTATTTTTACGGGGCGGGAATTGCTCTATACTGCGGATCGGTTTCACCGACTTTAGTTTTGACTGCACACGATGCTGATTCCATGTACTGAATATATCTTCCAGTGAAACAGTGTCTTTTTTGTCACTAACACTGCTGGAAAACCTCACACTTTCGTACTGACAGATTCTCTGCCCGTGATGGATGGAAAACTTTGCTCTGCTACAAGGCTCGCTTGCGTTGTCCCTGATGACGACATCTTGTTTGTCCTTGGTCAGACCTAACGGAACGTTTCCTCCAGAAGTTTGAAAATAGCGTTTACTAGGACTTTTAAAAAAAGGACATTTGGCCTCTTGTTGTAAAATCACCGACCGTCCAAAGAAGCATGAAGCATACAGTCGGGTAAAGTTCATGACTGATTATTTAGTTTCTGAAATGAAGCAAAAGAAACTAATTCAACTGTCGACAGTCCGCTGGTACCGGATGACATATCCTTCTCACCTTCTAACAACATACTAGTTAGGGAAGATCATTTAAGTTGATTGACAAGCAGTTTCCTAAATGATGTTACTTACTGTTTGTAATTAAACTTACATAAGGAATTATGGGCATGTCCAGAGTGGGTCTGCAGTGATGTTTTCACATCATTCTGGGGAAAGTTGCAGACGACATGGGCAAAGGTGACTACAGGGGAAGCTACTCTTAAGAATTCAATTAATGGGAGGCAATCGTAATTTATTGTTGTGCAATATGCTGTTGAGTAGCTTCTCTTCATTCACTATCATTGCAGATCCTCCATTTGATGGAAAAGAACTGTTAATAGACATAATTGTTGAAAAGCCCATACGAATTTCATTAATATAATTCATGCTGTATTTTTAGTAGCCTTAATCGTTTGTTCAGAAATACACTCTAGAGCTGGAGGTACTATGACGTTTGACGACTGGTGAGACTAAAACTCATTCGTTGTCTGCTCTATTCAAGAATGGATATCTGCAATCTATGAAAAAGAAAAGACACTTCCTGAATCAGAAAGGCTTCCAGTAAGACAGTTCTAGTCCATGCCAACGCTGTTATAAGGGAAATGAGAGAGAGGAGGATGAGACTAAAAACCATGTATATAACCCTTGAATATTGAATTATAATTCTTCTCAGTGCAAGGAAAAACAAATATAGGGCAAATATATTGGGTGATGGAAATTATTATATATGTTTTTATTAGTTTTGACTGTACACATTTTATAGCAAATAAGCTATTTCTTAAGACAGTCATTTTTATTTTAAGATAGCCGAAAGGAGAATTAATTTTTTTCTTGCCAAACTTTGAAAAAAAAATAGCTTAAATGGATAAAATGAGAAAATATTTTGACTTTAATGCGAAAGTTGGAGAAACAGGTAGTAGATCTGTCTTTGATCCTTTTTATTTATTTATTGTCAAAAAATTTGCTTTTGTAATAATTGTACTTAATATATTATATGTTCAAGCTTGTGCATATAACATTTTTAGTGAAGGTGTAAAACATACTACATATAGTCTATATTCAATTGTTTGTGTCTTGTTATGGACCCTAAAGGTCAATGGTGATCCTTTCGTTGGCTTTGAAAGTGATCACTAAAATTTGCATTCTGTGTGGATTGTGTTATTCAGAACAAAAGAGTTCAAATATCACTTGGATTTAGCTCATACACAACACGCCCTACACTATGTTTTTCTGTGCGCTTGTCTGCTTGTGTGTTGTTATGGAGTTCACGTGATACAGGATTGACGCAAAGTGCACTCCACTCTACTGAGTGTGCAAGGTTCTCAAACCATACACCAGAATTTTAAATAATAAGTAAGAAAATATATCATGCACATAACAGTTGAAATATATTTAAGTGGCTATCAAGAAAAAGCTGTTCAACATATATGTCTCAGAAAAATTTTATTTAGCAACGGAAGTTATACAAGTATGTGCAATTTTTACTCCCTTCAATGTTGGACATCATATCCTTTAAACTGTCTTCAAAGCAGCCCAATGAAAAAGTCACTCTTAATTACTTCAATTACAATTGTTAGCAACACAAGAGATCGTTTGAGAGATAACATTTGATCAAGTATACAAAGGGCAAACAAGCTATCATTTAACAAGCTATTTATAAGCTAAGAAATAGTCAGAACTCCAGAGGCAAGGGAAGACATAATAATGCGAAACTCTATAAAGATATGTACATGCAGATGCAAGCAAAAGTATGCGATAGTGAAGATCTTAAAGTAGGAGGACCTTCTGTAAAGCCAAAAAGAAGTCTTCATAATCTTTTACATTGTCCATGGATTTGAATACATATTTGTTTAGAGTATCACATGAAGTTTTGACTGTCATAACATTTTTAATAACTCAATAAACCATATTAGTTTATTTAGCTCAAGTGGCAATGCAATGTTACAGAGAATTAGCATGACATGAATCAAAAGTAGCATTCATCATCATTACAAAGCCATAGAAAGCACAGTGAATCAGACCCATCATAGCCTGGAGAAAATTCAAGTATCCAAAGAAGAATGTAGTCGTATGTTGTAAAAGTAAATGGTCAATAAGTCAAAATACCTGTTGTCTTCAATCTTCCCGTTTCTGCGCCAAGAATTTTAGGTTTCTATTTACTACACCTAAAGGTGTTCCAGTTCATAGCATACATTCTCAAAGGAAACAGTACCTTGAGAATGGATGAAGCCATGCTGTTTGTTTAATTTCTTGCAAAAACATGCACAGTTGACAATTGACACAATTTTTATTGTTAGATAGTATTCATTGAGCTATCATTAACATTCAATCAATTGCAAATCATTTTGAGAAGTGTTACACGTAGTAAAGGTCCAGGTCAAAGTCGCTTAACGAAAGAAGTTCAGTATCCATGTTTGGTAAATTTCAAAGAACAAGATTATTACTTACACAAAAACTTGTTATTTGTAATAGTGTGCGTTGGTCCTGAAGCACGAAGTTTCAAACACATCTAGAAAGGAGTTCTTTGGAGAGGATTTATTTACACACCCCGAGAAATACAGCGACAATTATCAAGGCAGTAACCGCTTAGAAAGTCTGCAAGTCATCACAATAAAAGGTTTTCAATTTGAATAATGTGTGGGTGGCAGGTGAGGGGATTAAAATGGTAGCACAGGATCATTTTGTCAAATGAAAGTTGTCAAGAGGCTCTACAGACACATACCAACAGCATAAAAGACTTCAACAAATCAACAAATTTTAAAAAGATAATTTTGTTAGTGGCTGCAAGCTTTGTATGCACAAATGTTATGGAGGAAAACTTATATCAACTTATCCCCTTAGGTTTTTTAAATGGATTTATAATCGGCACAAAAACAATTTGACAAATTCTTAAAAGTGACTGTGTACCCTCTGATTGTCGGTCTGTCTTTCTGTCTATTGGACTCTGGCTCTCTCTGGCCCATTATGTCTCTGTCTCTCTCTCTCCCGCATAATCTTCAATTTTGTTGCTGCGGTATGCTTTCCATCACGACAAAACGACAAATCCTGAGGGAACATGTCACCCCCAATATCTATCTTCCGACAGTCAAGTCTTATTTCCTCACAGCTCATCATTCTTCTTCCGGTCAGACCTTTTGCTCAGTATGCTGCTTGACAAGCTTCCGTGTATAAATTAATTTCTTTTTTTTTTTTTTCCTAATGCATGCGTCTTCACTGACTGAGACTAAATCTCGTTTGAAAGGACACATTCTAAGCCGAGATGTAATTTTGGTGTCGGAAACATCGTGGTGATGAAATCAGAAGGTCCCGAAAGTTTTTGTCGCTGGTAATGTGCTTGACATAAGGCCATGGCAGATAGGTGGTGAGAGCTATCTTCGCCGTCTAAATTCCTTTACGTCATAGCAGGATACCCAATTTCTCTCCGGGGTGCAGTGGCTCAGGAAACAGACCCTCTTACATGTAAGTCAGTAGCTTGTCCTTAATGTCTGCACCGGTGAACGTGCTCTTCCTTAGAATATGTCGTTGCTTTTTTCATCGAATTTCAACATCTTCACATGTCCTACCAGGACTCGTTCTCTCGGCATCACATTCCCACATATGTGCTTCCAAGCTACCCATGTGACCATAACAGAAATCTTGGCCAAACATAGATATACATTCAGAATTTTAAAAATGTGTTAAGAGTGCATTTTCTTTAACAAGTTTAAAAAAAAAAAACCTTAAATCGCAAAAAGACAAGAGTTTTAATTTTTCTTTCATCGCTAGTATAATAATGTAAATGACGTGTTTCGTATTTGAAATATAATTAATGTTACACAAACATTTATGCTAAGCAGAAACAGGTTTATCAGGCGAGAAACTAAACCTTAAGGCATGTATTTCTCTGTGTATATCCATAGTATGGATAGCAGGGATTTTTTCCATTAATCTTCAAAGAAATGAGGCTCCGACATTTGTCAATCTCGTTGACCAAGTCTACTTCCATGTCTCAGCTCTCACGTTGCCATGGATGTCGTGCACTTCCAGGGTGATGTTCACAGTGTACATACTTGGAGACTGAGCAGAGAATAATGAAGGTCTTACACCTTAAACTGCATTTAAGCACATTTACTTTTATTACAATCGAATGTGAACACCTTGTCAAAATCTACACGAAGACAAACCAGTCCTAATGACTAGACACTGGATCGCCAATGATACCACTTACAGTAATTGTGGTTGATAACGACAAAAATATTTAAGACTGACAAGTATTCTTATGCTCAGTTGGGTAAAATATACAAGAAAACTTCTTGACATCTCACTGTTCACTTTGAAAAAAAAAGGATTGTCCTATATGAAGCCTCATTGTATGTTTTGCAGTAAGGAAATTAAGGTCTTTTGTGAAACCGCTCTGCTCGCTTTGTAATAAAGAAGACCAGGAAGGTCTCACAGGTAATCTCACTGTCTAAATGTCTCAGAAATGAATTAGTCCCTCACCCCTTACAAGCCACGTTTATTTAATATCATTATTATTCCAATCTTGTATTGACCTTTCTCGAAAGGAGAACTATATAACCCGATTATTTATCGTAAATGCTGGTGACGACATGAGACACAATATCTAACCGTATGAACCTGACCCTTAATTTCCAAGAAAAGACTTAATTAGAGGGCCATCACATGCTTCCAATCTTGTTCTCGTCTTAAATGCACAGATGGTGAAAGGCCAAAAGCATTAGAGAAAATTTAATCTCTCCCTCCCCGTTCACCCCTCCATCACTTCTGTGATTCTTTCTTTTCTTGGCAATCCTCCAGAGCAAAGCATAATTGACAGCACAAGAAGTTCGGACAACAATGAAGCTAGATAATAAAAAAAAGACAAAATTTAAATTAAAACTGTGTAAAAACCCGTTCTCGTGGAAAAGAACCTCGACTTTAGGTTTGTTTCCTTCAACTTAGCGATTCTGCAGCATCAGGAAGCAATTTTGCGACATCGGTCTGCTGCTGACAGCAAGACAACATTCACTAAGTAATTAATTTATAGCATGGAGGCCAGCTTAATCTTTTCCTTTTATTACTTTTATTATTTGGTCTCTCTCTCTCCCAACCTAATATATGTTCGTTTCTTCCTTATCGTCTCGAATGGTGTCAATCTTTCTGCCTTTTGTTTATTTTCTCGTCTGTCTTTCTCGCAATCTCTCCATACCTTCTTCTTTGTGTCTTACATCGAATGCGCACGTGTATTGTTATATCCTTCATGTATTCCATTGTGGCTACTCAGTTCCTGCAACTATCCCCTCCTCGCTAGCCTCATAAAGAAACTAAGGTTTGCCTCTCTGCTCTGTCACATCTGCTCTCACTCAGGCTAAAAACTCCTCGGCCTTCGTCTCTCATTATTGGCTTCCTCCTCGCGCCGTAAAATGTGCGCTCTCCCCCGTTTTTGCTTGTTTCTGCTGCCATTTTGGCCGGCGTCCGCCGGAATTTTAAAAACATTACTCCATTGGAAGGAAAATGGCTGCGCCATAAATTCCTGCATGTTGCCTGCGGACGACGCTAAGTACTGTCCATGTTCTTCGAGTAAACGACTTTTCGCGGAGCAGACGACATTTAAAAATGACGTGTACGATAATATAGGAAAAAACAAAAACACAAAAACAAAACAAAAACAATGTCCTACAGGAAAAAACAAAACAAATACAAACAAACAAACAAAAAAAAAAACAGAACAAAACAGACAAACAAAAAAGAGATTTAAACAAATAAAAAGTTGGCAAGGAGTCACAGAGAAGATAAGGTAATGATTATTGACGACCAGGGGGAAAAATCGGCTCAGAGAATGGAAAACGGTCGAACCCTACTTCATGAAACCATCGTATTTTCTTACTAACGATCCCGACTGGCGATTACTCTTGCATCCCTGTGATGACTGAGGATCTGACCTACGCCCATAGAACACTGGAACTTTGAAAAGACAACTCATGATCAAGCCATGCGCGAAGGGGAGATAACATCTACATCAGCGGCAACTGATAAAAGTTATATAACAATTAGAAATAATGCATCCTGGGATACGGTGAACTAATGAGTGTGTGAGGGGTGGGTGTGGGGTGCAATGTGTTGCATGTCGAGATAAAGATATTGAATGTATTGTTCTTGTAGCAAATCACTACAAACTTTAAAAAAAATAGCTTTAATATGAGCCTTCACTGTGTCTTATAAACATCGGCAGTATCCAAGAAAATATAGATAATAAAGAAAAATCACAGTCGAAAAATGAATAATACATTGAAAACTTAAATAAGCACGAACAAAGCACAGCATCAACAAGATGACAATTCACAGCCAAACAATAGTGTGTGGAACGATTCAAGAACACGAATCCCAGTCCAGTTATAATGCACACAGATGAAATCACCCAGTGAGAGTGAAAATGCATGTCCAAACGGAAAATGGGCAAATAAATGAGAATACAAATTTGTGCACACATATTGTGCACACTGGCAGAGATATTGTCTGTGTGTAGAAAAGTACATAAGACAGGAAACAGTTAAAGTGTACGTTGCTGACACGGAAATTCAGAATAAAAAACAGTAGAAAAATGAAGAAAACAAACAATTGGTTCCGAGATGACAAACGCTTAAAAACGTAGTGAAGTGCTGAAGATGACATGGATATGACTGTATAGTCTACAAACAAGAAAATAAGCTGGCACAACATTAAAACAATCATTAAAACAGAGAAACAAAAGTGCTGATGTTACACTACACTCGATGAACATCAACGGGCAACGCCAGAAAGAAGTAGGATGGAGAGAAAGTTGGAGCACATACACACAGCACAATACATTAAAGGTCAGGGTTACTTTACGACCTGCAGAGGAAAAAAAAGACTGTTGATCCAGGCACAAAGAATGAACAAGATTGAACATCTCGAGTATGTAAATGAACGTGAACCAGATTCAATAAACGATGGCATAAACAAATTTATCTCTCGTCTAGTTCCAGTCAACTCTTTTGCTCCCGGCAAAGATGTATATTCCACGTGGTGCTGTCATATGGCAGGGCAGCGAAAATACAAATACTGTAACATTTCTTTTCCGTTTGTGTGAATAGTGATCCATAGTTTCACCACCTTTTATGGTTTGTGAATAGCTATCCAGAGTTGAACTATCTGTCAGTCGCCAGTCACACCACAAGCAAGGAGTGTCCATCTCAGATTAACCACAGATAGATCGCTTGTTGAATTGTTTACGGTGATCAAGTACACAATTTGTATTTCTCATATTGTGATTAGAACGTACACAACGAAGGATAGAGCAAGTTCCGCCAGGGTCACCGGTGTCAGTACCCAGTCATCAAGTCCAAACTTTTACACAGCGAAACAAAACATCCGTCAAGTACGCCATCAGGCATCTTTCAAGTCATCTGTTAATCTACACGTACAACGTTTCTTTAACGATTATTCTTAAAAGTATTTTCCCAAACACTGTGAAAATGACTTCCAGCACAAACCTTCTGAAAAGTCTTGCTTTCAGTGGTATTCTATCTTGAAATTGAATGTTTTGTGTTGTCTTCTTTTGCTCCCTGGTTCTTCCAGTCCTCTTATCTCACGATCGACTCTTGCAACCAAAAATTTTTCTCAGGTGCTCCTTGAAGATGACGTTCATAAACGCGTAGATGAAAGGGTTGGCGACGTTGTAGGTGAAGTAGAGATAGAAGACCATCAGCTCGTTGGAGATGATGCGGTGCGCCATCAGCCATGCCGGGAGGAAGGCAACCACGAACACGAGAGTCACGGTGAAGAGCATCAGGGCGGTCCTGGCGTTCGCCGCTCGTGTCTCCTCCCGCAACCGGTCGGCGTCATACTGGTGCGTCTGACGCACGCTAACGGCCGAGCTGGTGGCGCCACTTCCGCGGCTCTGGTTGCTCTTTATGGAGGCGCTCTTGGACCGGAAGCGCTGCCAACGCTTCTTCCGACCACTGCTATCGCTTGGCGCTGTGGATCGACGGCTCTCGCTATCCATGGTCGAGTTGTGTGGGCTGTCTGTCGTGGACCGTAGGTTCGACTCCATTGTCTGGCGCCGACTGACCTCCGCATTGCCACTCGAGCGCGTGGTCTCCATGGTGCTTCTTCGCGAACTACTGCTGCTTGAAGACTTCCTTCTCTTGTCGGGTGGCAGCCGTTGGTGACTCACGTCCGGAGACGAGACTAAGTAAACGTCAGGCGATTTGCAGAGATGCGGCGACAAGAGAACCTGCTGTTTGGTGTTCGCGGTGATGTACTTCCCCTGCTGAAGACAAAATGACTGGACTGGAGAATCGTTTTCTCCGATGTGAACAATATTATTCTGCGACTCAGAAGATGCGATGCAGGCAGCCGTTAGGGCCGTGTCTGAACATGTCAAGGTACCTTCAAAGTTGTAGCGAGACACCGAGGGGAGGACAGCGGGTTCATCTTCGTGCTCCGAGTCAGGGGGGAGCAGGGGCAGGTGGGAATCTTCTTGGTCTGGCTCCTCAAACCTCGCACGGCGCTCTTGAGTCCCTGCCCGAAGATCAGAGAGAATATCCTTCTCCGTATCTCGAGCGTAGAGAGGCGTGGCCCTGACAAGGGGTTAGTGACAGTTGCTACTATTGGACAACCGTTGCACTGCAGCAGTGGTGACTCGCAACTGTCTCCATAGTCGTGCGTGTCCAAAAGGTTTTCACTGCTCGGCAGATACTTCAGTGATGCAAACTTCGGCGGAATCGATGCCTCGGTGCTTGCGACTCTGGTCCAGCTGATTCTCGGTCTTCAGGGAAGGATATGCAGTCGTCGCCGATGGAAGTCTCGAGGTACCGGCGGATGTTAATGTCTCGAAATGACTCGCGAGACGTTGAGTGGCTTCGCGACGGTAGTCCGTTCCTGATCAGACAGGCTGGTGAGCTTTGCGATTCACCCAGTCTGGGCGCCGATCTTTGCTGCTTGGCCACGAGGGAAAGTTCCCCGGACCACGAGCTGCCGTACGCGATGTCCCGATGATCAGCCTCGTTGTTGATCAGCTTCACTTCATCCAGTTCGTTTCTGTCGCTGTCTTCTCTCCCTTTCCTCATCTGCTGGGGCGAAGGAGTTCCGACGTCGTCGGCGAGGTGGAGTGGGGCATCGCTTGTCCAACTCTCCTACCCCAACAGATCGACGACGCTCTTCAGGGGTGAACTTGTACCTGTGTCCAGGTGAGTCTTGGTCTAGGACAGGTGAGTATTGCTCTTTGAGCGTCTTCATCTCTATGGCAACCTCCCCATTAGAAACGGGGCCGCCACCATTCTTGCTCGACGAGCTGGTCATGATGTGTATGACATCATTTCGCAGTAGGGGAAGCCCGTTCGCTTCCCCGGATGTACTAGGCTTTGAGAACTTTTTCGCGGTCGTGTCGCTTTGGGTAAGATCGTCTGATCGAGGTTGCGCGGTGTCAAGTCTGATGAAATCAACTGGTTCTTTGAAGATTTTTCCGACGGTGGGAGGAACAAGCGTGTTTTTGATGGCCTTGACAGGGACAGAGCTCGTGACACAGCCACCAATGTAGACTCCACCAGCGCCCAAACCGTTGTTGAGGCAGTCGTCGTGCCCGTTACCATTTAGAAAGGTGGTACGTGTACCTCCCTCCCCGCAGACATTGTCACCGTTGACGTACGAGCAAAGAATGAGCTTTTGCTGAAGTTTCTTGTTCCTAAAACAAAAATGTTAAAAGCATAAAATAACAGATATGCACTTAACCGTACAAACCGATTTCTAAAGTTTTTATCCCAGTTACATTTATAGCAATAGTTTCGAGTTAAAAGACAATTTTGTGAGAGCTTTAGCAACATTAAAAAAAGTGTCACAGTCAGTGAGACTGACTTGGGTGTCGCCCGTTGCACTCGTCGTCGCCTTCTGACGTGGTTAGCGGACCGTTGGTCAGAGTTGGGTCGTAACTGTCACCCACGTCCCCCGTTCTCTTTGTCCAATGTCTCGTGTTTGGAGAGAAAAAGTTACAATAGCTGAATAGAAGAACATCAACAGAAGGACACGGAATTTTGGAAATCATTTCTGAGGTAATTATACCCAAGAGGTGCAGCCTACATCTGATTTATCAGAGTGAGCTTTCTCGAACAACATTTTGCACTTATGTAGACCTTTAACACCCAAAAGAGACCGTTGGGTTAGACTAATGACATCTCACCGGCGAAGCCCGATGAACCTGTAGATCATGGCGTAGAGAACGCCCACGATGACGAGGCAGACAAAGAAGAGCGCCGTGTAACATTTCTGATAGACTGATAGGAAGTTCCAGTCCAGGAGGATCTCATTAGGCGCGCAGATGCCGATGTACACGATCTCGCACATCCCTCCTTCACGCTGGGTGGAGTTGAACCAGGCAGTCAGATTGTTCTTCTTCACATGATCCCGCAGACGATCTTCTATCATGCTGGTGAGGTCATTGTTGAAGGAGGGATCCTCTCCCAGCTTGGCCCAGTGCAGGTCCCGAATGCTGCTCAGTATCTGAAGACCCTGTAAGCAGAGAGAAGATTCCAGAATGAAGGGTGCCTGTTGAGCTTGTCTCCCTTTTCTTTTTAAGGAACATCATCGTAAAAATTCAAGTTCACAAAATTATGTCCTCATCACAAAAATAATATGAAGTGTGAAATGAAACACATTAGTAATCACACATGATGTGTTATCGATGAACAGCAATTACATGTAATGTGAATTACAACTCTCTTACAATTCACTTGAGAAAGTCACAGGATCCCTTCTTCTCTTGTCCTTCTTTTGCTTAACTCTTTTCTTCTAAACTCTTTGTACATAAGGACAACTATAATTAGTTTTAAGTACTTCTAATGTAATAAAATAAGTTTTTAATGAATAGTTTTAAAGTAACATTTGAATAGTAGGCGAGGTTCGAGAACACAAAACCAAGGGAGACAGCCAGTGAGAGAAAGCAATAAAACTTAGATATTAATATTTAAACGTTGCCTGCTATTCCTTAACAAAGAACACTTTTTTTTCTCAATTTCCATTACACAAAGCACATTTCAAGTGATTTTTAAAATACTTTTTTACAGTTTACTAGACTTTTCGTGTTTTATTTACATGACTTGAAGCTTGGATGAGTCAGGATTTCTTTGAGATATATTACTGTACGCAAACGAGTATGATTATTATTAATACATTTTTTTTCAATTTTAAAAATTGATCTCGTTTAATAATCTTTTCAGGAATATTTTCCACTGTGATCATGTTTACAAGAACAATTTTCGTGTATTTCTAAAGCCCGATTAGTCGAGAACTGCTGCGGGCAAAAAATCTCAAAACACTTCTTATTATTTTCTTTTGCTCCTTCTTCTTCAGACAAAGCACCAGAAGAGCCTTTGCCATTTGTTGCCAAAAAAGTCTGTATGTTCAGAGCCGGAAGACCACCACTACAATCAGCTTTTTTTCTTCCTTTGGTAAGAGTTTTTCTTTTCCTCTGGGATTTTTCCAGAAAGCAAATCAGAGTAATGGAAAGGTTGGGATGTCTGTGAGCTTAAAAAAAAAAAAAAAAAAAACACAAAAAAACACAAACCCTAAAAAAAATAAATAGAGCTTATATCGCAAGCGAGTATATTCGTTTTAGTTGGGCATACAATAAACACAGGATATTTTCACAGGCCCTGAAATATTTAAGTGTGCTTTCTTCTATTCGCACTTAGTCATGTTGACGTGACGTGATGATGATGCACGCGCTGTGTCTTGCAGATGTGTTATACCAGTGCGTGTTTGTTTGTTTTGCTAATATCTGCTCAATAAAGTATAATCATTCGCATATAATGTTTACGACCTTGTTTCTAATAAAGACGTTTCTGAACTAATTAACATTTCTAATAAACACCTGTAGCCTTATCAAAACTTCCCACATTTTGCAATCAGTGGTTCCTGAGCTGACAAAGCACTAAGGCTTCAAATCCATTTTCTCGACTCTCCTCCATCCCTCCAACGGATGCTGTTGGTCATCTCTTCTCACCTTGATACCCTAGCTGCACTGATGGAGCTTGTCCCTGACTTGTCTCTGTACCTCTAGCTTCCCTTATTCACACGTCAGCGCCTGTGTTTATGTCTGTTGGTTGATTAGTGGAGTCCAGGATCAGAGCGCGTGCGGACACTTGGGTCAAGTCTCCGGTGAGTTTCGCAGCGCCATGACCTCTTTCTCTTCGCCGAGGGGCTTGCATTATTTATGTCCTTCTTCTTTCGCTTTGACGTTTATGCTTGCCAAACCCTTATCAAAGCCCGGGTTTTATGGACGTGGAACTCGAACTCAAACAATTTTTCCCTAATAGGAATATTAAGGTTAATTGGCTGCCTACCCTATGTGCCGACAGCCTTGACATAACTTTTTATTCTCGCTGAATATTATCGATGTTAACTGTCGTGAAGATAGAAAATACGGCTGTTATTTCCAAGATTCCTGCTTAAGAAAATCTAATTATTTTGACAGGATTTTGTTTTTCTTTATTTTTTGTCAGATCGTCTGGAACGTAATGATGTATTCAGACGAAGGTTTACAGCAGAATTTTATTTCAGTTTATCGCTGTAAAATGGACGATAGGTGTAGTCAGGAGTAACAGATTAGTTGTAGGAAGGAAATATAAATAAGAGGCTCACGAAAACACAGGTAATCACTTATTTTACCATATCCTTTGTATATGGTATTATGACTATGTCCTGTCTCACTGTTTTTCTCCTTAGTCTATCTTTCTACTGCCTGTGCATCACAACCTTTGTTTCTTTCTGTCTTTCTATCACAATCTCTCAACCTTCCTCTTTCTGTCCGTCTTTATCTCTCTCTCTTCTTTCTCTTGCTCTCTTTGTCGCTCGGTGTAAGCTTGCTAAACATGCTTAACAACTTTTGAAAGACTCAAAGGACGTCTGCAAATATTTCCCGGCGGTCCAGAAGGTCTTTTGCTATTAATTTTACTGCCACCTAAGCCTTCGGGGGATCTTCTTAATAAAAGAGTCTTGCGGCATCCATTAGATACACTAGACAAGTCACTTTCACTGAATTCTAATTAAAATTCTTCAAGCTGTTATATTTTGCCTTTGATGGATCAGTTCTCTTGGCGTCTTCTTGGACTGTAGTCTACTGCTCTCAGGGAAGGGTGTGGTAGAAGGACCCCCCACACACACACACAGCCACTCCAACAAATGCATCAACTACATAATCAGAGCTCACCTCGGTTACATTCCTCCTCATCAGCTCAGACTCGAGTTTTGTGTCCGGTCTGTACACTGGTAAACCCCATAGGCCAGGGATGTCATGATACCCAGCATTGAGGCGAAGAGTGTCAGGCAGGCGATGATGACCTGGTAACACAGGGTAAACATGACACTTAGACAAACAGCACCAGACACGACATGCATCCTGGCAGGTCTGACAGTAAACATGAGACTTGCAATAACCGGAAACCCCCAAGCGAGAGAATTTTTATATAATTTATGATACCAAACAAGAAATGGAAAGAGAGGCAAGAAAATGACAGGAAATTCCGTCGACTGTTTACGTGGATTAAAGAGCGTCAGGCAAATATACACAAACATGCGAGTGTGAAATCATATACAGTATTATGATCATCAAGTAGCAGTAGGAATAGTAGTGGAATGATTTGGTGTTGAAATATCCAAAGTTTATTTTATCATGATTACAGCAGAATTCCATCTGCATAGCGAAAATCTCTGACCATGTAGGGAAGTAACGGAGGTCAAAATAACAATTTCGAAGATGTCATGCAATTTGAAATAGCATAGAAGCCAGTTTTACGAGAAAAGCGAAGAGAAGAGTAAGGTTGGAAAGACGAGACAAGGGAGATAAGAAAAGGGAGACAACTAACTTTCGTTCTCCATGGTGTTATTATCCGTCTCAGCGGGTGGCAGATGCAGAAGTAACGGTCGAAGGCTATGGCCACCATTATGAACGCTGACAAAGGAACTTGGAGGTGATGAGAAACTGATACAGCTTGCACAGCAGGTCGTAGTTGATGTCGTAACGCGTAAACTCGACGAACATCGTGAAGGGGATGATGACAAGGCAGGTGAAGAGGTCAATGAGGGCCAATGTCAGGATGAAGAGCTGCGCAGTAGTCTTGTCGCGCACCCTGCTGAAGACAAACAGCACCAGTCCGTTGCCCACGGTACCCACGACTGTGAAGAGAGACAGCATGGACAGCAGCGCCACCATCTCGCCGTTGACCGGCGTCGTGGAGTTGAGTCCCTCCTCCATCAACTGTCGTTTCTCGCGCTCTATCTCCTCCCTAAGGTGAGCCGAACCTGAGAAAAATGGAAAAAAATACAGTCAATGCGTACAATCTTGTATTTCCCTGAATAATGAAACCCATATCAATAAATAAACCAATCAAATACATTGAAAAAAGTAGATGATCCGTAATCAGTTTTCCTTAAGAAATATGTGTTTACAAATTTTTATTAATTGCGACCAATTTGTAGAAAATTTGTTGAAACTCACAAATAAACACGACATATTAAAAGAGTGTCTTTGCGAATGAGTAGCAAAATACAGGTACACTAAACCTGTTTTGAGAAAACAAAGAGTAAGGCCACCATAGGACTGCAAATAAATAAATAATGGTGGCCGTCTGTATAGTTTGACATACTGTTCTTTCTATATCAAACTGCCACCACACTCACGACACATAATATTCATGCGATCTCTATCTAAACCGAAAGCAGCTCATTTTCCGACACTGACACTTTGCATTAATCAATCTTTCAATGCAGCAAATGAGACTTCAAGATGCAGACAAAAGCTGAATCTTAACAAGAAAATCCGTATCTATGTCCAAGCCTCCATCTCGCACTTGATGTTTTGATACTTTTGAAATTGGAATTCCAGGACATAATCCATTAAGAGCTGACAAGAAAACGGAAAACTGCATTTGGAAAATAGCTAGTTCTTATTTCAAATCCTGAAATAGAAATAAATGCAATCAAAGGTTGAATGAAGCTGCCAATAGCTCTCAGAGATAAACTACAGAGCATTTCATCTGGACAACACTTTGATTGCCAAACTCTGATTCCTTGGCTTTGCTGCTGGACAGAAAGTTAATCCGTGGAGACGATGGGAAGGAGTCGAGAGTTGACTTCGTGCCAAGATAACGATGCACGAGTCCACAAACTTTACTTTATCCTCCTTGAGTCGACTCCACGAGGTTCAACTAAATGAAGCAGGTGGATAGGAACTAGTCTGACCTCCCGCAACAAAGATTTCCCCAAATTACGTGTCAACGATTTCTTCTTCCCTTCTCCTGCCACGACGACTGGTGGAAGGGGTGAGAGGAGGAAATATTCGTCTGGGAGGAAGATTTGATCCAAACTGGTCCAAAATCAGATTTTTTTTTTTCAGCCGGTCAGACTGATTCTCGACTCTCCGTTTCCTCTGACATCGTCGGATCTTTGGAGGTGGATTAGCCATTCCCGCAGGAGTTGAACCTCAAGCAATAATAACCGATGATAACATCGATCGACTCATATCTTACTTTCTCAACAAAATAAAAGCTTTCTTCTCCATCTGTTTTTTTTTCTAACAATCCTCTCTACTCTTTTCTGTATCTCTCATTCCCATCCCTCTCTCCTACTTTAATCCTTGTTTGTGTCTGGGTTTGAATATAATATTTTCTGTGTATGTGCATGTGTCTGTGAAAATATTTTTATGTGTATGTAATATATATCTGGGTATTAATATGTGTTTATCTATACCCGTCTGCATATATCCATTCATACATGTGTAAGCTAATATGTCTAAGGATGCAAAAACATCCAGCGTTATTGTATTATTAAAATACTAAGATAATTAGAGATGAAATGTATTAAAAAGTTGATAGGAGATGACATGAGGACCACTGGGTGTGTATATGTTTGTTGTAACTAGGACATACATTTTTCCCCAGCAGACACACTGTCTTGGAGAGAAGATGAAAGCTATTACGGAATCCTACACGGAAACAAAGCCCAGACAACTCCAGCTGTTAGCGAGAAGACAACCCAGTCAGACCAGTCTGGCCGTTACTTAGTCTCAGAATTACGAAGAATACTTCCCCGTTCAAGGTCTGATCCCAATATCTACTTATTTACAAGATGGAATGGCACCCACCCTATTTGTGTCCAAGCTAGGTTCATCTCAGCAGGCTGCTGCGGATATAAAA
This sequence comes from Pomacea canaliculata, assembly GCF_003073045.1. Lineage (NCBI taxonomy): Eukaryota > Metazoa > Mollusca > Gastropoda > Architaenioglossa > Ampullariidae > Pomacea > Pomacea canaliculata. Next base: position 5,703,186 of record NC_037591.1, read on the forward strand.
GATTTTGGTTATTTATTTCCTAAAACACAAGGCTACCCATTAACAAAGGCTTTGTTAGCTGGAATTTTTACAGTTTTTTCAATTTTCAGTTTGATGTCAAAACACTGGAGTTTAATCACAAAAGAAGAAAGCGTTGGTCTCGGCAGACAGACAGCAGTCCACCTGTACACGTCCATGCATGGACTATATGGGGGTTCCAGCAAATGTCAAAATTTACAAACAACTGCTTAGCAAAGAATTTTTTAAAATTATACATCATGTGTATTTAATGACTTAATTAAGGCATGACTTGCATCAATAGTCCTACGATTCAATAAAGCAGTAAGATCTCAGGATAAAGATGATCGTTACAGCTCGTGTTAGACAACCACTGGCACGTGCTTCAGAAAAGAAAACTTTAAAATGTTTTAGACGACGTTCTTTCTTAATAAACATTAAAAGATTAGAATTTCTGATTATGTTCTACTTGGGACCAGTAAGATTCAACATCAGTCATTTCTAAAGGTCGATTAAATTTGTTTTGTTTTTTGTTTTTTGAGGAATGGTGGGGAGTAAAGGTGTGTGCCCTTGCATACTAATTCAAACTAGATAATTCATGATGAGGGATAACGGGTAACGGTGAGAACGGTGAACAGAGAAACACTCGGAGCACCAACAAACAACGGACAGAGTGAAGGAGAGGCAGGATGGAAACGATTGCAATTTACAGCAAAACCTGTCGGACTGAGTGAATCTCATGAAAGGTTAACCCAAGCTTGCCAAGGCATGAAACTCTGCCCCGTGCCCATTATGAGCTGCCACTAAATGTTTCCCGGAGGAAGCGATAAATAAACCTGCTAAACTGTGCGAAAGAGAAATCCGTCACTTGAGACTTCAACGAGAACCTAAAAAAAATATTTTAGAGGCACAGAGAGTTCGGGTCAAGCCTCGTGCTTTCCGTCATTAAAATTCGGCAGAAAAGCTTTCATTAAATCTGCTAGAGGTTACTGACATGTCTTGAGAAAAGAAAGGATAAACATTATGGAGCTGCACCGCATCTTATTCCCCACTCTTCGCATCCTCCTACTCAACTCTCACGAACACACGCCTAAACGTGTCATTACAGCTCCATTAAAGTGAAACCCTACAACGAATAATATCAAAATTTAAGAAGAACGAAAGCAGAACACTCCAGCAAGTCTTCCTCCTGATAACTGTCCACACTCTGAAGACAACAGTCGGAATATAAATCAGAAATACCCACACATACGTGGCTTCCATAATCATTTCACGATATTTTGTTTATCGCCAAAATACATGAACTTTCAAAATTCTAGGTCCCTTACTGAACTGGTACAACTGTAATAAAATCAGTCGAGCCAGCAACTAAGGTAGCTTGCCATGTAAACAGATGCCACATGCAGAGAAAAAGTAGCATACCCGAGACGAGACCTGAACCCAGGGCAGCCAATCCTTATTGTATTGCTGCTCCACGGAACCCGTGTTGTCAATAGAGAGTTGTCTTAGGTAAAATGTTTAAAAAAAAATCTAGAAACACAGACTGAATGTATTCAATTTAAAGAAAGAAAGAGAGAAAGACAGAGGTAGACACAAGTTTTCTTCCATCAAAGTGTACAGACAATGGCAAAGCCGCAGGACCGCTCGTCCACAAGGACAAGAAGATACCAAATTCCTTCAAGCAAGATAAGCTCTGCCTCTGTTCGTGTTTTGAAAGTATTTGCGCAAACAAGTCACAAGAAAATAACAAAACTTTACTAGAAACGAATTCTACAACCGGCTGCTTTTTGAGGACAAAAATGGAAGAAATAGGAGACAGGACCTTGAACCCTTTTATTCCCAAGAAGGATCAGCCGCTTTATCTTCTTTTCTTGCCTTAGCTTTTGTGCACTCAATGATTCTAAACTTGTTTAACGCTTACTTGGTTTTGTGCAGTTGTTTCTTTTTTAGTTTTTTTGTTTGTTTGTTTGTTTGTTTGTTTGTTTGTTTGTTTGTTTGTCTGTTTGTTTAAGTGGCCCCGTGGATGGATGGGTATTTGCCTGAGAGCGAGTGAAAGTTCACAGTTAAAACTTTACGGTGGGCTTAAAATATACATGCTTTAGTTACATACAATACATTTCATTACAATCTTAACTCCTGATATTTTAAGATGCTATTCACAATTCTTTTTTTCCCCTTTAGCATTTCTATATCGTTTCCCATCGATTAAGCACAATATCAAATCTCAATTCAAACAAAGAGAGAAGACAGAAGATGGAGGAATTTAAACATGCACCAGCCACCTGATCCTGAGATACATTTCTTTGCAAACAACACAGTTAATAGACTAAAACATACAAAGGACAGCAAGAAGCTCAGTAATTAGATGGCAAGGTTTTGTGTTGCAGAAGACGATTTCAGGAGTCGTTTGACACGAACACAATGCGCTTGTGCAGGAATTCAAGAGTTAAATGATGTTGGGTACTTACAAATCTTGTTCACTTTAAAAAAAAAAAGAATTGAACTCAGAATTGGTAATAAATAATAAGCATACAAAAGCAAAATAATGAGCTATTCTCTCTTGACTTCTGACTTCCTCACAGACATGAAGAAAAGCCAGGACAAGATCGTTGGATTAGAAACTGAATTTATGGTTGAGAGATGCGTGCTTTGCTTCTGAAATGTAAACCACAAAGCTTAGGCCTGAATTATCAGCAAAATTATTGCTTTCTTATTTATTTATTTTTTTTCGTTTTAAAACATTTTTTTCCTTTTGTTGGTTTTTTTAATATTTAATTCCTGGTTGCATGACAGCTATGCACTTTGTGATATTGTGTTGTACCAAATACAGAGTATGGGTGTTGAAATAAGATTTTACTTAGTTAGAATAAAATAGACACCGACTGAATTTGTAGATTAATACAGTAAGTAGCTTGACAGACTTATTGTGTTTATACTATTTTTTAATGTGCATTTTTGCAATATTTTTCTGAAAGAGTGAAAGAAGGAGTAAGTGTTAAACGGTGAACTGTTACTTAACAGACAAAAATAAAAACTTCTAAATTAAAGTAGTAAGCTTTTAGATAAAAGTTTGGGAAAAGATGGAGCTCGTATCTACGTTCCACAACATGAGATATTTATTTAGTCTAGGCGCTACATACAGACAGAAATGAATGATGGTGTAGTGAAGGCGAAATCTGATCCCACAGTCTTCGATCTTCACTGTCAAGGGTTTGCCCTTCGATCACAACTGTTCCACCAAAAGATACACAAAGAAGTTCTAAACTTGACTAACCTATACCACTAAACTGTAAAAAAATTGAGTGACTTCGATTCAAGAAATTGTTGTTTGCGACCGGACATTTTCACTGTGTACTCCAGGAAAGTTGACATTCTTCAGCCTCAAACCGAAGCTCTGTACCACGTGACCGTGTCTTAAGAAGGTTTATCGTTCCAGCTTTCGATATCGACAAATATTTCAAAGAAAACATTGTTGACAATCCACGCGACTTATTCTAAGCCAAGCTCTTCCACTCGCGGCACGTGTTGTGCATATAAATCCTTACAAACATCTTTCAAGTGCAAAAAGATGATGGTAACGATGGCCACGACGAAAACAAGAACTTGTGAGACGACTTGCGAAGGTAGAAACGAAAATGGAAGGTCAATCTTCAAAGAAGCTTAGTGCACTTAGTGACTGTCGATCTACTGGCATCACCATGGTGATATAAGAGGTGATACAGCAAACGAAAATTAATCTCCGGCGAACCGCGATGTTCCTTTGTTGAGGACCACAGAGCTGCCGGTACTCGATGGTTAAAAGCTGCCAACCTGAGGACAATGTTGATGGCGGACAGGTTTTTGCTCCGGTAAATTTACTTGATCCTGTGATATCGAATTTTTATATTGATCGTCTCATCTCTTAGCTCAACACACCTTTGTTTTTTAATTTGTATGGGTATTTCTTTTGCACTTCTCCGACTCTTTCGACAGGAAGAGTTAACATCATGTTGTCGATGGGATGACTACTACCATTCTCTGCGAACAGTGTGTGTGGGCAACTGTTTACCCGCTATAGTACTTATCTTGATGAAAGCATCAAAAATGTGAAGGTGGGTCAATAACCTCTGGGACTCGGCTGGTTTTTATTGTTCTAATGATAATTGTTCGGAGGTCAAGTCAGGTCAATTTGCTAACTCGTTCCTGCCTGTTGGGTGGGAAAATTTGTCATTGGAAAAACTGAACCTGGCAAAACGGACACGCTCACTGGGGAGGAACATCCCTAGGCAGCGAATAGCTGAAAATTGAAGTGCAATTCCGTTTTAGCGCCTACCCAGGATAGCAGGAGGAGATCGACAGATAAAAAAATTTCGACCCATATTCACCTCGTAAACCACCACTCCCTCCCTCCCTCATCCCCCTCACTACTACTCGCAAAGGCTGCAGCTTTAGAGGTGAGCACATCCTCTCTCCGAGATGTAATCTTCAGGGTGCAACAACATCATGGACCTGATCGGAGAAATATGCATGTCTGTGTGACCTTCACCTCAGGTGTCGGCTTGACATCTTTGATGTCGGTTCATCGCTATGTGTGCAAAATCTGAACCATGGTCTTTTCTAAGCACATTTTCTGTGATTAATGTGGTGGGAAAATTCGTAACAGACGAAGGGCGCCTTTATTTTATTCAAGTCTTTAACTTCCTAAGATCTTTATTCTACCACACGGTTTCTTCTTTGCTCACTTTTCATGAGCTGGATGGCAATAATGAAACACTTGCGATTTATCACTCAATCTTAATGAACACGTGACGGGTGAGAGAACAAGACATTTCTCAACAGCAACATTCCCGTTAGCCGATGACTAAAACACCTCGCGTGCCACCCGGGATGGTGTACACCGGAAGAAGATTCAGATGTCCACTGTGACCTATCCATGAAGTCCCTTTGTATGGAAAGTCTAAGTGGCGAACATCCTGCTGATATTTTATTTTGAGGGTTTGCACCACTTGAGTACCTAGAGTGTCTATGTGGCGCTGGATTTATTTCCTTTAGTTGCACGTGTGCGTGGCTCGTGGATTGCTGTCCTTTGATCCCTCGCCAGGAACTTTTGCTTTGAAAAGAAAAGAATGGAAGAATTGATTGCGTGTTGGTCCTGTCTGCGATGTTGGTCACTAGAGAAATACTATGACTGCGGTTCAGGGAAGCGGAAGTTGCCTATCCCGACAAACCTCAGAGTATTTCAGTGACCGAGCTGGAAATATCGTGCGTCATGCTCAGTCTCGATCACCTTACATCCTACTCTTTAACTTGCTGTATATCTCTGTTTTGTGACTATTCCGTCTGAGCCTCGTCTGCTTGTGATAAATGAGATGCTTGTTAGCTGGAAATTCGTTAGACAGACACGAATGGCGACTTTTTTCTCTGAGCCCCCGTCTGCGTGGGGTAAATAAGCTGACAATAAATTCGTTACAGACAGACAGCCAGACATATAGTCAGACAGACAGACCGATGATCACACTTCTAGCTGTGGTTCTCAAGAACGAATAGTCCATCAAGGTTCGAGACATGAAAGAAAGTTACTTTCAGAATCCCACCGTCAGTGGATATCCCGACACAAAAAAGCTGAGAACATTTCAAGAATGACACAAAGCTCTTCATACAATAATTAATATTGTCATGTGCACTCGCAATGTATGAGGAAGGTCTAGCAGCTGTAACATGACCATCTTCAATTTCTGGTGGCACTGGAAGTAGCTCACAAAATGACCATTGGCATTGCTGCTGAGCAGAAACCTGAACTGCAGTCATGAAATGAAGAAATAAAAAGAAATCTTAAAAAATGGGGAAAGCTACGAATACATTTTAGGAAAAAGGATATCTGAAACTACTATCTAGTCTGGGATCTGGCGAAATGAGTTCAAAAAAAGTTCTTTAAAAGAAGCCATTTTTTTCTACTTCCAAAATGTCATACAGGAGTTAACTGCTTTCTCTCACTAAAACATGACATAGGTTTTTCTCTTTAATTCTAATCCAGCTCGAATAAAATCTTTGCTAGAAAGTGATTTGTCTTCGTTATCACGCGGAAAGCAATTTTAGAAAATGGAGGCGCCCAAGAAGAAGCGAGCAACCTTGCTAAATCTTTCTAAATAATTTAATTGTCGCGAATTTTAAAGAAAGATGAATGAAGAATAAGATCGTCCTCAAACACTAGATCATCACTAAAAAACAGTAACAGAGGACCAGCTTGTGTCATTGTTTTTCAAGAGAAGTCCACGTGACTTGCATGGCCTAAAATGTCTTTGCCTGGGACTGGCACCAGAGCAATTAAACATAGGATCGAAAAGGTCTAAATTCCTTTTAAATGTATTTTTATTTACTAGCATCTTTCTTCTTCTTGATCTCACTTTTCTTTTCTCTATTTAATTCTCTGCCCACGGTTAGAAAGCCAGGCGCAAGCAATGGCTTAGCCCCCAATCTCTGCAACGCCGACGTGCTTCAGGAAGACAGCCACCCGCATCCCAGACCCAATGCCATGTGACCGATGCTGACAATGACCAAAGACAGGAATACTTTAAGACAATCCTGCCAGAGACTTTAATGAAATGTCTTAAATGCCTCCAGAAAAACAGGTATTTGGGAATATTGCTTTTCAAATACATCTCAACGGCTTTATAACAGACTTTAAACACTGGCAACTGATTTAGTTTCGTGAAAAATTTCTCCTGTCTTCTTTTCACTTCATCGTGTTCAGAGTCTCAGGCAGAAAAATGGTCTTTGTCTAACCTGGCGACAACATATGAAGACCCACTCCCTGCTGCCATAGATTTTCCATCCACACCCGATGGTCTTCAAAGCAGTTGAGACGCACATTACTTTAACAGCTGCAGGCGAAGCTTCTGTCCTCGAAGCAGACCTGTCCTCAGGCAAATCAATGCCCTCGGCGATGGTGAGTCATTATTTAGCGAACAGTTTGGGAAGGAACTCTCTTTTCTTAATCCAAAACCTTTGGTAATGCAGTATATCACGACTGCGACTGCTGGCCTTCAGGATCATCATCATCATCATTATCAAATAATAATTGTAAAAAGAAATGAAGTTTTATTTAGTCCTGTTTCCATAAATACGTTAACGTATGCTCAATGCCCTTACCAAAAGCAAAAATTACAAAATTAGACAAATTTAGATTGGCAGAACAAATATACACAGACAAAACATAACAAATATACAGAGACACAACTAGACAGTATTACAATAAAGGAGCAGTCAAGGGAAGATGAAGAAGAGTTTAGTTGCTCTGAAGCTGTGCATCGAGCTTCCAGAGGCCCACAGCTGTCGATTCCCACTAAAGATCGAAACAGTGAATAAAATAGTGGTCTAGAAATTGCTGGAGAAAGACAGCACAAAAGACATTTATCGAGAGCTCGGAGACCTCACAAATCCACATTTCTTATCATTGAAAATGTCGAAAGAAAGTATATGGCTCGTAGCTTACAAAAGATGAAGACTTCTTGATTCGAGGATCACAAGAAATGGAGTTTGCAGAAAATGGAGACAAGCAATGCTTTAAAGTGGAAGATTTCAGACAAGATGGCCAAGAAGAATAAGCAGCAGAAACCTTCGATGGATGAAGATGTTGATAGATGGAAATGACTTGGTGCAGGCTTGGAATTACAGTTCAATGAATCAAAAAATGCACAAGATCATCAAGAGATACCAAGGCCTACAGAAACCAGTTACCTATTTATTTCATGCAAGCTTCCATTTGTAATTGATGTGATCATAAAAAACGGAACATATGTTTCAAACAGCAGACAATACCCTGTTCCATCAGTCTTCAGAGTTTACTAGTGACTAGACCCTAGAAGCTAATATGGTTTATCAGTTGACATGCTAAAAAAAGAACATCTGGTTTATCAGTAAACATGCTCGAGCAAGCTGTCCATGTTCAATACCATAAAAATAATTTCGCGACAAGCAAGTGGCTGATGTCATGGTCCAGTGGCTTGCAAGGGGAAATAATGATCGCGCCGTGCGGTCCCTTCCAAGGGTTTTCGACTCTTTAGTATCTTTTCCTTTCAGTGTCCAATAATGTTAGAAAAGAGGTTTTTCAATGGCTTGTGAAGTGGCTGTGTACCTCGGCACAGTTCTCACTCTTTATGTCACCCTAAGTGAGAGGTCGATACCAAGGTGGACAATGGGAAGACATAATGGTGAACTACTGTACCGGAAGTGCTTCTCACCTCTCAGAAAACTTCTCTGAGGTGAACTTTTTCAACTGCTGCATCCAGTCAGTCCTCTGCCCTATACCAGACAGTCAGTTGAGGTCATAGAACTGACTGAGGGAAATTCATCCGTTCATAGTTAAAAACAGACGAAACAAAGTCTGATAAGGAAATTAACTTCTTAAAGTTCGTTTTGTTTTGTTTTTTTGTTGTTTTTTTTTTTCATGTGCATTGACTTGAGAACATTTTTGTAAAACTTTTACTGAAACGTGAAAATCTTTCCAGCAGTAAAGAAGAGAAGCTTCTTTAATTAGTCTGCGTGTTTTTTTCTCTATAGCTCTAGCGAAAACATCTAGAAAGAATGTGCTTATTGTCCTTCTTGTGATCACTGATGCGGAGCTGTGCAGAGGATGGCACACCTCGCTCATTTTGCCTTTCAACACTTTGCTGAGCTTTAGACTATAACAACATATTTTATGCAATAATTTTTTCCAATTATTCATTTGTGAATGTTAATTGTCACAAATTGGTCTCTAATAAGTGTGAGAAAAAGAAAGAAGAGGAGAGAGGGGGATATGGTGGAAGGAAGAAAGAGGGAAAAGAAAAAGAAAAAAAAACTGAGAAGGAGAGTAGGGGAAAGTCGAAAGGAATGCTAGCAGATGCAGGCTCCGCAATCCTTCGATTTTACATTTTAATTAACCAAACGAATAGGACGGCCATGCCTTTCCCAATTCTCCTTCTTCTTCCAACTTCTTCAGCCACCTCCCACACTCAACGACTTACGTTCGTTCGTTCGTTTGTTTGTTCGTTCGTTCGCTAAAGGCCGAGATGACGACCATGAATTCACAAAAACTTGGGGCTTAGTGTCACCGGAAAGAAGGGGGCTGATGAGTGCAATCCAGACCCGGAAGAGTCTCCCACATTTGAAACATACGTAAGAAGGCGGGATGCTGGCAGGAGGGGATGGGGAATGGGATGGTGGGGATTCTGGCCTCGGGTCCCACGCTTCTGTCTGGTCTCTTACGATCCTCGTCTCTGGGTACTGTTACTATTCATTTCTACCTAGTCTGGGAGGACAGACTCTGCTCAGTGTGTATACATCTGTGTGTGTGTGGAGCATCTTCTACAAACTAGTGCATCATCATCATCATTTTTATTCCCTTCTACCGCTGCCTTGGTGTAGATATTCGTGCCCTTAAAGAAAAATAAAGAAAAAAAGGACTTAGTTACATATCTCAGTACCATCCTGGAGGCCTTCAGTAACTCGCATCACCGGGGAAGATGGAGTTATGTATTATAGTTTTTTGTCAGAGGTGGCTACAGGCTATGATGGCCAGTGTCATCTTTTGGTGCAAGCATCATGATGCCCGCAAACTATTCGAGCGAATTTTCTTTTTCCACACCCATCTTTTAAAAACGAAATTAAAACTCGCCATGCAACACGCGAAGGATAGGCTGTCTAAAATCCAAAACAAAAAACAAAAAAACTCCTTTACTTTGGTGACAAAAAAGAATACACCTATAATTGCGCTTATGTCAGCGGTACAAATTCTCTAGTGGTTTTGATGGAAATAAATGTTTCAGCAGTAGCTGTCTTTCGACTTGGCAATACCATTAGCAACAACAAAATTACATATACTGAATATTTTCTTCGTTCTAAATGGACAAGCTTTTCAAAAAAATTACCACACCATCAACAAATGCAACAGACATACTTAATTTGACATTTTGCGCAAAATTTCAACCCCACAAAAAAGAAGAAAATTACGACAAAAGTTTCTTTATAGCAAGTCTCTTTTTCATCTCCTTACTCAGAGAATCAGGATTTAAAAACCTTGCGAGCAGGACGAAGACCTAATGGCGGCCAACCCTTCTGGTGGTGGGTGTTGGGTCCTGTAGGGATAAGCTTGTGTTCAGGGTAGTTTACTTTTCCCCTCCAGCTCTTTGCAATTTGTCAACACGCTAATGCGCCTTTCTAATTTCACAAGCCTGGCGGCTGTGTGCTTACACCGCCTCGTTAATCCGCAGCTTGCAAAAACAATTCGTTGGCCAACGGTTTTTCCTCCCAACGATGAAGTTGGGAGAGGGGCGTGAAATGAATCGGTGACGTCATTGATGGCCGTCACGCGCACAAACACCTGTTGACAGTGCACGACGGTCAAGGCTGCCGAGGGTCACGATGCCGCTGGCTCTTTTTAATTATAATTATCGGCTAAAAACAACATTTGCAAGCTCGATTTCGGAGAACATTTTATTCTGCTGCTAAATTGAATTCGAATTTGAAATCTTTTCTAATATTTCGTTTTACAGCTTGGACGCTTGCACTCGTCTTCCACAACTGAGAATCTGGCACAAAGGACAAAATACAAGTAAGTGTTGTCTTGTTTACATGACACCATCAGTGTCAAGACTGACCATTTCTAGTTTCTGATTTGTTTGAGGTTCAAGTCTGCTGAAAAAAGAATTCTAAAGTAGTTGTCCAAAAGCTAGAAGCATAATATGCATTTTTGCAAAAGTATTAACTTTTAATTTTTTATTTAAATAATTAGAAAAGAAAAAAAATTAGATAATTAGAATAGCGATGAATTTAGATGACTATAATAGAGATCACTAATTTTCTCAGACAACTTTTGATAATTGTAATTGGGATTAATTTAGTTTTCAGTGTGTGTCTGTCTGCTTGTCTGTTCGTTCGTTATCTCAGTAGAAATTGTGACATTTTTAACAAGTAAAAGAGAAGAATGCCAAACTAGTGATTAGGGTCCACTGCATCTTCATCTCTCCCCTGACGCGCTCTCTCCTTCTCTCTTAATCTTATGTCCTGCACACAGGCACACAGGCACACAATGCCACCAATACATGCCCACGCATGCGCAGATATAGCCAAAAAAGGGAAAGATGGGAATCAATACATATTCCAGTCACTTATTAGTATGCACATCGATTTCATGTCTTTTAATTTAAATGTCAGCCTTCACATTGATCGCCGAGAGCGCGAGATGTGATCCCTGGCTTGCAGAAATAACCCCCATCTACAAACACACACAACACACACTCACACACACACCACACAGTCTCACACACACACACCAACACACACACACACACACACATATTTTTGTGGGAGTCACACTGACCTTTTCGGGTAGACATCATCTGGAGTTTGTGAAAGTTCGCCTCAAGTAGGTCTTCGCTTGAAGGCTTTGATATAATACCCAGAAAAGTTTACTTCCACAGATCTTCCTACACAGCCTAGAAGCAAATTTTTTTTCTGCCCGTCGACAAAATTCTTTGCCAGTCTTGAGTTTCGAATGTCTTTATTGTGGAATGAACAATACTCACTGTTTCCTTCAACACGGAGAAACATTTTGCAAATCCAAAGACTTACGAACACACTCCAATAAATGTTTGTCTAAAGATGCAAATTTTTGAGTTACACCCTCAGATAAAAAGTGAAAAAAATCAGTAAAGTATCTTAAAACCAATTTGATCAACATAAATAACTGATGATGTTTATCTCAATAACCTTGACAATTCACACACACAAACACATTTATATATGTCGTGGACTAATAAAACAGGATATAATACCCGTTGGTTATCAGTCATTCTCATGGAAAATAATACAACTAATGCGTTTTCAAGCATTTCCGACAGAAAACGAAATGAATAGAAGTCCTGCTGAGATTTTTAATTCTTCTGAAAGGTCAGCTCTCGAAACTACCCGGTTAATGTCATGAGCACTTGTCTTTTCCTTTCATTTCCTCTCGTCTGGTCATCATTCCTGTGCACGAGGTCGACTGTCAGAGAGTTTTTGCAGAGCGTGAGCGCGCGCGCGTGCGTATGAATTTGTGTGTGTGTCAGCTCCAATGTGTGCACGTGAGTGAGTGTTGAGTGTGTGCACGTAGTTCTGTCTATAGGAGACGAGCTCTACGTGCTGCAATGTGTGGCTATACACACGTGAGAACACTTGGCTGCTAACCGTTGGCTACCCCATCCAAAAAAAATAAATAACAAAATCCCAGATTGCAATCGACCCAGAATTCATTGACAGTCCAAGGATAATTAACTAGCCTGATTGGAGAAGGAAAAAAACTTCTTTAGGATCGCAGTCTAAGCAGCTGAATTTCACTGAAACCCTATTTCAGGACTCATTTGTGAAAACCAACCCAGAGATCCCTAAAAAAATTTTTTTTTTTCGCAAGCCGGAACAAAGACGCCTCTGAAATATACTCGTGTGATTTCTTAATATTAATCTGTCTACTTTTGTAAGAATATCATCATCATCATCATCATCCAGATTTCGTAGGGATTTCAAAAATTGCAGATGTTACTTTTTAATGAATACAACTCCTTGTTAGGTCAGCGGAAAGCAGATGTTGCCGAGGTTACCTCCACAATACCCACGCCATTTTTTATACCTCCACTGCATCATAGGCAGAGGACGATGATCGATGTGTCTCGCTTTCGTTTCTAACAGAACCTGGGGAATGGTGACCCCAGCAAATAAATGTAGCTCTTAACACACACACATGTATATGCACATACATAGACGCATAGACACACACAAATGCATATGCACACACACGCATACCGAGAGAGGGCCAAGGAGGACAATGTCCTGTTATCGCTAACACATTTAAACTCGTTAGCAAGCAGGGGAAAGATAAAGGAGTCAGGAGAGAAAGAAGAGGAGGAGGAATCAGCATCAGAGGAAATGAAGCGACAGAGTGCGGCTCTTAAATCACGTGGAGAGGCGCCAGGTCCGGCAGCCCACTCCCTCCCGCCCGCCGCCGCACATCCGTAAAAACCTCCAGCATCCTCCTGTCGCTGAGTCATCGAGTTTTCTCCATGATGCCCACGTGCACACGTGCATGTCCTTCAAACTTGAGTGCATTTTGCTGACCCTGATTGACCTATAAATCTACAAATAAATACCCGGAGTATTAAAATCTCTCACGAACATCATCCACTGTTGTTGCCACTGAGGGATTTATTGTGACACTAACATGGTCTTTGCTCTGTAAGATATGTCAGGAACACGCTCCAATAAAATGCACCATCAGAGACAGAGATGTTGATTAATAATCAGAAAAAATTCTTACAGATATATGTTTCATTTATTTTTGGAGATTTTCAAAGCTTAATGTCTTCCGAAATAAACAAACTTTATCTATGTAAACCGTTTCATCATGCTTTTGATACATAGATAAGTGATATATGTACTTGCAATATCTCTATATTATATGGTATTCAGAACTGTCTGTTTCGAGTTTTTATCAGTTTGTAAAGTAAGCCTGTAGATGGCTGCAGATGACTTGTACATTCCAAACAATTCCGCAGAGGTACATTCCTGTCATATCTACACGCTTCTGGGTTTAGAATTACGAAATTCAGGCTTCAAGTGAAGCATTGGGAATCGTGTCTCTAGTGACTTAGCGATATCGAAAGCAATAGATACACAATATTCGGCCAGCTTTTCTTAAAAAAAAAAGAGGTTTGTCATTGCAATGCGAGACATAATGGGCCACCTGGGGTGACAGACAGCTCCTATGAAAGATATCTGGAATCTACCAAATGCTCCTTGTCTCTTGAAAAGTATGGAGAGAGAACATCTTCTCGATGGCGAAAGACAAAAGCACTGCCCTGTGGATCCATCTCTACACAGAAAGCTAAAAGCACAATAGACCATATATACAACTACAATTTTACTCTGTCTGTCTGTCTGTCTGTCTGTCTGTCTGTCTGTCTGTCTGTCTGTCTGTCTGTCTGTCACCACCTCTCGCTGTGTTCTCGCGGGGTGACTCATGCTCGAGTACGTGAATCAGACCCACAGAAGTAAGGTGGGGTGTTGTTGACCAACATCACCGGCCTCTGTTTGTCGAGAGGAATCGGTGCAAGTGTGGCTGAAGTCCACTCGTTCCTTCAAGTCCTAGCCTCGTGTCGGCTTCGGTGTGGCAGTCGCCTGGCTTCTCGTCGACACTAATCAGCTTCCGAGCTCTCGACGGTGACACAGTTCTCCCTGGACATTTTGTAGGGCTGGAGTGGGGGAAGAAATTGTTTCTCTATTCTCTTGTTAATATTTTTTCCGCTCCTCGGGTGAAAGTCTGTGAAATTTTGCAGACCAACCTGCTACATGACAGTCTATTTTGCAGGACCATGGACGGTGGGATCTTACTAGACAGACCATCAAAGTCTGTCCTTATTATCTCTGGGAAATCATAGAGTGCAAGCAGATTTGTAAATTTAATACAGACATGACATCGAGGTTGAGAAAGAAGAAAGAAAACAATGATTGCGGATGCTAAGGATGTCCAGCAATGACAGCTGCACGGCAGAATTCTGCATCAGATGGCGACCCTGACAGCTGCTGTGTCCAGAAGGAGTTGAATTGGTGCATAAATGGACCTGAGTGCACACAGTTGGGAAAGCTAAACGCTGAGTAATTTTATTGCAGCAAACAAATCAAATACAAGATACACAGACTAGGAAGTTTGAAATGGACAGGAGGGAAAATAATCCGCTGAAAGCCAGTCAAACGCGAGGTTCTGTGAGATTAGTTGTCTCTCTTCTTTTTGTATTCCATGGGAGAGACGACTGACAGAAAAAACAATAGATGATAGCAATGACAATGATAATGGTGGTGATAGTGGCTGCTAGTATAAATGGTAGGGTCACTTAAAGTGATGAGGGGAGATCTTCTACCTTAAATGACCACAACAGCACTAAACGACCTGTGAGTGGTTAGCCGGATCTAGAGAAATTCATATTCGCGTTTAAACTTATGTGAAAAAAACAAGTACATGAACTTAAGCAGAGTTAATTTAAGGAAGCTAATTTACCAACTGTATGTCATCGGGAGGTAGCCTCTCTATCCTGTATTGTTCAACATCTTCAAACCCATAATGCAAGAAACCTTCCATGATAAAAGCCATACTTCTCTCTCCACTAACGGGAGACAGGATTCGGCACATCTGTCCTAAAAACACCTTCTAGAAACGGTATTAAAACGGCATAAATTTGCTTTGGCCATGTTTATGGCCATATTATTGTTGTCAAATTATTTTTACTGCAGTCTTGTGGCAAGCAGATCCCAAAGTTCACAGAGGAGATGGTCACAGAAGTGAAAGATATAAAAAAATGAGAAAGTAGTCAAGTGGACATGCTTGCTGTCAGTCAACAAAGTCAACTGTGAAGATAAATGATTCCGTTGTTCTTCAACAATCAGAACAGACTTTAAAAACTACTCAAATCAAAATATGTGTCTGGTGCCTAAATTTTCCTAAGTCCCTCTCAAACCTCTGCTAGTTCACTACGGAGGCAAATACAACAACATCAGCACCATGGCGCCTGTCGGACACAATCTGTGGGTCTACACAGCAATCATCATCGCATTTAATAACCTATTGACATAAAGTAGTAGAGTTCACATCGGTATATTCTTTCATTAATTTAGACTTCTTGTTGGACAAGTTTATCACTGTTCAATATCGTCTTGACAGGTTTATCACCTTCCAATGTCGTGAGCGGAAATCGACTTTTTGACAAGTACGCATGCGCAACCCGGAAGAAGCGTAGGTCCTGCGTGAGCTGAGCTTCAGAGTATAAAGGTTTGATTTTTTTTTTTTTTAAAGGCTAATCAGGTTAAAGATGGAATAGGGAGCTTGTAAAAACCATCAGACAAACAGAAGAAAACAGCGCAAGCATTGAAAGTAAGAAGTGGTTCACCGGCACTGCCAAGTCAGCAAGAAGTAGCCTCCCCTCTACACCATCCAATCCTCACGTACTCACAAAGTGGATCAGAGACAAAAAGGACTTGATTAAGCAGACGGAAGTAACCAGAGGCTTTATGTTTGTTCAGGCTACAGAAGCTCGACGATTTTTGTAATCATCCGTTGCTTCTTTAGTAACGGCTCACGTCTAATGGACAGTTGTGACGTAATCAATGAGTGTTAATGACCAGTCTACCGACTAACATTTTTGCGGTCCACTGAAGGGGATGGAATAGACTTTCGCCCCGAAGGCTCTGTCGAATGGCAAAAACACTCAAGAATAATAAAAAAAAGGATGTCTCAATTACTTGTCTACACGACTGAGACGAAGTGTTATAAAATCATGCAGTAGGTAGAACTTTGTAAAATACAGGCTTTCAAGTTACTTTTGGTCATTATGAGTCGTTGTCTTGAGGCTATGGGTACACCCTTGTGACTGGTCAACGGTACTTTGTCTGTCCATCCATCCATCTTTCTATCTCTGCCTCTTTTTCTGTTTTGTTTTTTTATTTTTTTATTTTATTTTTTTGTTTCTGTTTTGTTTTTTTTTTATTTTTGTTTGTTTGGCTTTTTTTTTTTTTTTTTTTTTGCTTGAACGTTGACTGAGTGAGTGACACATATTCATGCACAGAAACTTGTGGAACGAGAAGAAAGCAAGCAGTATGCAAACATATTCAAAGAGAAGACATATTGTTGCAAAGAGGAGCAAGCAGACATGCAACCACACTGTTTCTGACAGGAGATTCACTGGCTAAGATAAGGGTAAAGTGAGAGCTTATGTTTCTTCATTACAAGTAGCTGAGGGAGAGACAGACTTTCACTACAGTCGCGTCCCTAATCCATTCCACTGTAGGCACTTATCACAGGCTCATTTGGCCGACCTACTTTACTGTCCCCCGTCAATAGGTATCATCAGAGTGGCAGGAGGAGAGAGAACAACCACAGTTACAGTGTTAAAAACAACCTTTGGTAAGACATAGACCATAGCAACATTCTAATCTGATAAAGGAATGCCACACGAGATTGCAAAAATATTTTATGGTAGAAGTAATACTTTGCAAATGATATTAAATACTTCCTTCACCATCCAGCCATCTATCTTTGCTAAAACAGTCTTCATGTAAGACAGGAAAAAAATTGACATACCAAGATGCGACACCTTCTGGAAATTGAACGGAAGGCAAAGGGAAAAGAAAGTTAATTAGGCCCCGGACAGGATAGACTGATGAGAGAACAGCTAGTTATTTTTACACCGGAAGTTATTAGTTGCTGAGCATAATAATGTCCAAGGATTTCAAAACCTGTTACATGCCATTTTTCCTTCCTTTAGCTTTTCAAAATGCCAAAGGCATGGGAAGCTGTTATCGCAAGATGCAATCTTTTATTGGCAACAGAAAATCGACATATATACAAAAGAATACTGAAATATTTTGGAATATTTAATGACATTCGATGACCAGCTATTTGCGCACCAATGATGCAGACATGCTTGCAGAATATTAATAATTATAAATGTGTAATTAAAGGTGTCATAATTTCTGTTAGTGATAGTAACCATCTACCTTACACTATTGAAAATCTTTATTTCTACATTTCTCTTGAATGGTCAACTACACTAATATCTTAATTTTTTACCTGCATGTTAATAAGGTTTTTCAAGTGGTTCATCAGCCCGCGTTCCAAAACAGGAGTACCCAGTCTAGCATTTCGTTGATTTCTTTACTTTAAAAAAAATGAACTAGATTACCTACAAAAATTTCAGCAACACTTTTAACAAAAAAGCTAAAGTGTTTCTACTTCATCTAATTTCTACTCTTACACAATTTTTCTGAGTCATTAGGCAAGAGAAAGGGAACTGTTTCTCATACTGTAATCCTTTCTCTTGTGATTGTCAGCAAAGCCAGAAGAATCCTAACAACAGGTATCTTTTACAAGTTTTTGTTGAAAACCATGTCGACAAAGAAGATTAATGATGATTAACACTAGCTGTGAGGATAAAGGTCAAGGCAGACCTTCCTCCTTTCAGAAACACTTGATCTTTTATGTGGGTGATAACGGAGGCAGACCACCCACGAACTATTGTTTTTTCAGGATTTTTTTCTTTGGCCACGACAGTTAACAGCAATAAATAATCTTATATAGGGTATCATTGCCATACACATCATGCAACTGCTTTAGTTACAGCTGTGTGGTAGTTTGGTCAATGCATATCACGTAGTTATAAATAAGCTTTTAAAGAAATTAATGAAACTATCGTGATAACATCATTTTCATTCAAAGCAATCAAATCCGAAAATAAAACCAATATCATACATATCAGATTAAAACCACACACTAAAAATTATTGCCATGTGATAAATGCAGGAAAGACTACAGAAGAATATCACCACCGACATTCTCTCCAAATTAGTAACATGTGATGTATTAAAAAAATACCAAAGAATACTACCTCTCACACTCTCAAATTTAGTGTCATGTGATGTATTCCCCAAAAAAATCAACAAAAAGAAAAAAAAATCCGAAGAATTTTACGAGAAATTGCTAAAAAGAAGGACAACTCAAGCAAAACTGATTTAGGCATTGATATTAGGCTATGCACATTATACGAAGAAAACTTACTTAATCCTTGATATTCCATCTTGCTTGTAGGGAAGCCTCCATACTTGTAGTCAGAAGAGGATTTTTTATCGTCTTTTTTTTCGTCGCTGACCGTCGATATCCTCCCGTGCAGCCGACCGCCGCTCTACAGCGCGACTCCACATCGCTCTCCTCACAACACTTTCCACTTTCCTCCCTTCTCTTCCCCACCCTCGTCCTCTCACCACCCTGCTGGTCTCGCGAGAGCTATTGCGCATGCACGAGTGTATGTCCACGTGCACGTTAGCCAGGATGGATTCTCTCCCCTTTCTCTTCTCCTCTCCTCTTCTCCACGTTTTACGGAGATGGCGAAACTCCAGTTGCCGCAACAGCACGGGGGAGGTGAGGGAAGGGATGAGGAGGATGGAGCAAACGGTCGTCAGGTTGAGTGTCGCCTACTCTGTGCACTTTGGTATTAAGTGACTACTTCTAGAGTTGGGAGTTATCTCCCCACGGGGTCCATGAAGTCCGTGGTTTTATCATGTGGACAGTGTTTACGTCGGGAATGAAGACCAAACGCAGATGGAAAGAAAAATGGAGAAGAGGAAGAAAGAAAAATAATTATCAGATATAACAAGAAGAAGGAATAGAGACGATATCATGTAAAGGTCTGGTGAATGTTACAGAGTTGTCTGTCTTTGGAACGAAAACATCTGCTCTTCAAATGCATCAAGCGACAAGTCGTTTGTCACCAACCCAACTTCAACTGACCTCAGCAGTCTCTTCTTTTTAAACAATCCGTGCATGTGTTGTTCAAGCACGAAAACACCGATGTTTTTTTTCCAAGTGGTGAGCTCTGTGGCAAGCCCATGGAGGCATTTAAAGTTTACCAAAGTTTAATTATGTAGTAGGTCCAGATCGAAGTCTATTAAGCAATCGTTTTTCTATTCAGAAAGGATAATAAATCTTAGGATCAATCCTCTGTTTTACAAATCAAGTAAACACGAGACAAACAAATGAAAAACAAGATTGAAATCGCATCTGTCCGACTAAGGCATATACATAGAAACTCTAGGCGTATTCAGTTGTAGAAATAATTTTGTAATAAGATAAAATATAGCCAGTTATAACTGACATAATGCAAGAGACTTGATTCAGGTCTTCAAACAGGGTGTGGGGAACTGTAACACCCTGCTGAAGAAACCAGCAAAATGGGCACAAAAACAAACAAATTAGTTTCAACAGGTTTTTTTTTCGGAAGCATCTAACGGGCAGGGCCTTCATCGTTCTGTCCACAAGTACGAAAACATTTCCATCACTCCGGTGATGTTCTGCTACACTGTTTCCCAACAATTTTCCAGCCATTGGCTCATTTTCTGGAACAACAGGCACAACCTTCTGCATGGAGAAGTAGGTGTTCATCTTGTTTACTCAGACGTGGGAGCCGTATGGTCTGGCCGGCAGTGCCTTTTGTTTTATCTCGCAAAAATCAACCGCGACCGGGCAGTTGAGTGGATGGAGTAAAGCACCTTCACACCTCAGTGGTGTGCCCCCTGCTCCACTTGGGGCCTCCTTCCCCCTCAGAGGCCTTGTGTAAACACACTTTACAGCAAAGCCAACAGCTTGATGACCATACGAGAGACACATCCATCCGAAACACGCTTCTCTAAGATAACATTGTATTGCCTAGAGTCCACGTGGTGCAATTTTGTTTTAATTTGGGTAAGTGCAAGATACTTTTTCTTCAAATGTGGATAAACGACCACCTTCCGTTCTCGAGAAACACAACATAAATATCGCCATGCACAGAAAGAGGTAAACAACGTGGATGTGAAGATGTTGCATGAATTGCTTTCGTTCAAAAGGCCTAACCCAGTAGGAATGTTAGGAAGACTTTTTAATTATACAAGTCTGAACTTCTTGATACTGATTTCTTTCTGTGCGCAGTTTGTAGGCGTATAGCTCAAAAATGAAAGATAATTTAGCAAAGCAATATCTTACACTCAGCTTTTTTGATCATTAAGGACATCTGATTATAGTCCTGTAACTTTCAGTGATAAAGCATTCGCAGAAAATGAGGATTTCAAAATTGCAGAATTTCAAGCAAAATTATGTTACAACAAATGTTAATTAAAGTGAATTATTTAAAATGCCTATGGAAAGTTTCAAAGTGCGGAATTTTACACTGAGGCATGTGGAATTCTTTTCAAGAAATGTAGTAAGAAACTGTCTCCCAGCAAATGATCCAGGAAACAATTGAAAAAGGAGAGGAGCTTACATGCTTACTGAATCTGAGAAACTTATAATTTGCAAATTCGTAAAATTTCTGTAAGGGGTAAGAAGCCTTATCTGTTGCCATTAAAAGAAAACGCTGGGGACAGGGTAACCCAGACGTCAGTAAAAGAAACCTTTTGAAACTAGGTTTTAGTTTTTTTCATTTATTAATCTCATTTCTTCTTTTTTTTGGTCCATCATGTAGTGATATGTATGTATACCCGAAAGCACAAAAGTGTGTTTATATATATATATCTGCGCGCGCTTTTAAATGTTTCACTCTGTCTTTCTCTCTTTGACTCTCTCTCCCTAATTTTTTTTCCTTCTCTTGTCTCCTTTTCTCTCTGTCCCTCTGTTTCTTTTTCTCTCTTGGTGGCCAGCCTTTCTTTAAAAATATATGTGCATGTACATGCGATGCGAGCATTTGAAATGCACCCGGTGATCGTTAGGTATCAAGACGTGTAGCTCGCAGGTTTACAAGTCGATATGAAAACAAAGACCGTGGACAGGGTTGCTTAGTTCGCTCGAAGAAGGTCAGCCATTGGCGGCACGTGCTTGCTTTCTTCGCATCAATATCCGGCTCTTGCGAGGCTCATAAAGAAATACGATCTGTCCATCGGCTCACTTTCGTTATAGAGCATTAATTTGCTGAGTGCTTCTGATGTTTCATCAAATTATTCAAGTATTCCCATTTGCCTCATCGGATTGCACCGATGGTAGTTTTTACATGGACATGCTTTGAAGATTCAACAACATAACAACCCTCGCACCCACACACAACACACCCACACACCCTTCCTACCCACAATTAGAATGGCCTTCAAAGTGGGCTTTGTTCTGTTCATAGCTATAAGACTAGTGATTTTTCAAAACCAGATTTATATGGATGCTAAATATCCTATATCTGTACCTTTTACACTTATGACCCTGCGTTCCTTTTCTCTTTGTACCTTCAAGTCAATTTTACCTCTGATACTAGCTTAAAAAAATAATCATCAGTAGCGGTAGGTGATTTCCTGTCAAATAAATCTTCTAACCACTATCTGTGATCTACGTTATTTATCCAGTGGATAAAAGACATAAAATAGACATGTTAACCAATGGCTGTCGAATATTTCCAATGACCATTACAGTTTTCTATAAATCTTTTCCAGGTTCCGACATTCTTTTCTAGATGATGAGAAGTAGTCATGACTACATACTTCGTCCTCCGACCCATCTGCATGAATCGCTTTATATTTCTGGTGTTAGGCTGCTGGTCGTGATGCCGCCACTGGCTGATGGATTTTCAACCCACTAACCCCTGCACTCTCCTGTCCTTCGGCGAGTCAATATCAAAGGAGACACATTGGAATCTTCATGTCTTTCTGCCTTTGATCAGATTATCCTTTCAAACTCTCTTTTCCTCCCCCTCCCCACATGTTTCTTTCCCCGTCCTACCCTTCTTTCATGACCACCCACCCATTTTTTTGATGTATCATTCTTTGGGAGCGCCCACCCCCACCTCCAGGCATCGCATGTTCTGGAACATTTTCCAGAAGTCGGAGGCTGACACCATGCTCTCGGCTTTGACCTCAGAGTGTGCGCCTGGTCTCCACAGCCAGGAAACAACACAGAGTGTCCCCGACAAGGCTAAAGTGCGCGCCCAACCCGATTTGGTGATGAATTCATCGAAGGGCGAACCCTGCTGACGGTGGTGATGTCGGCTAATTTGGAGCGTGACCATTCTGGACACGAAAGAGAGGGGTTGTCTTTGTGGCTGGGGTAGAGGGTGGAGAAGAATGACAGATTAGCAGACGCGAGGGTGAGAAGATAGGGTTGCTCAAGGGAAAGCATCGAGGAAACAAGGGGAGAGAAAAATAGCGTAGACGACTCTCTCGATGGTTCGTTTAGACTTGCTGGTCGGAGAATTGAATGAAATGAATTGCTTTGACCCTGAGTGTCGCCTTATTCTCGAGTTATACTTCAGTTCACGTGTTTGAAGTAATCGATTACATTTAAGCGATCATCCCCTTCTTTTTTCTTTGTTTGTTTGTTTTGTGTTGTTGTTGTTTTCCCCCATTCACAGCTGTCACTTTGGTTTGGGGACACTAATGGTAAAGTTGTTTGCCTTGCCAGAGTCTGTTTCCAGGTTGTGGACAACATCTTGTGTTATTCATAGTCTCGAAATGAAACTTTGGATAGAAAATAAAAACCAAAACAT
The DNA here is from genome assembly GCF_003073045.1 of Pomacea canaliculata. Classification (NCBI taxonomy): domain Eukaryota; kingdom Metazoa; phylum Mollusca; class Gastropoda; order Architaenioglossa; family Ampullariidae; genus Pomacea; species Pomacea canaliculata. Next base: position 5,726,210 of record NC_037591.1, read on the forward strand.
CTGTAACACATAGCATGGAAGCTTTCTGTCGTTTTTGCCTTGCCGAGAGCCTAAAATTGGAGTCAGGTGACGAAGAGGAGTGTGAGCTGTGCCTACTGAAAACATCCAGACACCAGAAACGAGAGTGAAAATACTGGGAGGGGAAAGACTACATAATGACAAAGTGTGTGTCAAAGTATGTAAACACCTGGCCCTGTCCTCTCCAGGAAGAAGTCATTTTATTACGGGAGATAAATCCCGGCAGATAATCCCCCTTCTCGATATGAAATCGTTTGAAGTTCGACATACATAGTGAGAGATCACATCCTGAAGCCAAGTTAAGATATATTTTACATTGTCAAGGTTACAGCCAGATGACTGGACTGGGAATTTATTGTAATTATAGTGCCATCCATATCAGAACTAAACCTCTTTTTGTCGTCGTTTAAAAAGCTTTCTTTGCGTACGCAAAAACGGATTCTGGAAATTAGTATCATCCAAATAATGAAACCTAGCCTGCAAAAATGATATTGCATGCCGGTAGGTCTTTAAACCACAGCTGGATGTAACAAGACGAAGAACCAACAGAACTGCTGTCCCTCTCCACCCGGGACTTAAGTAAGTAGGTGACATCTGTTCGACCCTGCGATGAGTGTCATGGTCAACTAATCAGTATTTGTCAGTTGAGTGGAATGCCTTTGATGGTCTGACCGCCAAATCCCGCAGCTTTCTGCCAATCTAGTGAGCATTAGCACTGTACCCGTGTGGGCGGGTGGCTTCTTCATCAACTATTGCATCCATCTCGCCTTTGACACAAACCAATCAACTCACATCTCTCCTCCTCCCGGTCCCCCCTGTCAGAGGATAGCAATTTTTGTGTGATGACACAAGTGTCAAGTGTCTTCACGTCTCGTCCGCGTCTTCCGTTGAAATGTTGTTTCGTATGTTCAAATTGCTTCTTAGAACTCGCCGTAGGCTGGTTCTGCAAAAATTGACCATTTTGCTTTTACTTTCTTCCTACATCCGGGAACCTTGCCTCCGGAAAATAAACATGGACTCCATGCATTTTCTGTGATGGTGTTCGATGCGTTTATCTTCGCGGTAACTATATCTATATAACCTGAAAGATAGAAAATGGCTTGATCTATCGAACACGTAAAATAAAACCTAACTAGGTTTTGGTGTTGAAGTGAATCAACTTTGTGGAACTTCATTTAAAAAAGTTTTTAAATAATTGTCTTTTTTCAAATTTTAACACTTTTTCTCTTAATTCTAGTTTAAGGTGTTTAGTGTTCTTAACGGAAATCAAACGATAAAAATGGTAAACTATTTGTTGTTGTTGTTGTTGTTGTTGTTGTTTGTTGTTGTTGTTGTTGTTGTTGTTGTTGTTGTTGTTCTAACTGAAGAACTAAGGAGTGAGCAGAACAGTACTCTAGATTATAAGACATTCTTTGAGATGGACTTTGAGGTTGAATGGAGGCTTAGAACTCAGCTTAAATATATCTATGATCATTCAAAACTCTGTCAGATTTATCAATACCTACTCTTCCTGAAAAATTGGAAAATACTGGACAGTAAAATCAATGTATTTTGAACAATACATCCTTGTCAGCGGCAGATCGCAACCCTGACGCATCCACTTTCTTTTTGTTTGTTAGTCTAACCGTTGAGGGATCTCCTCCGGACATTCTTGTTGGCCGCCCTGGCTTCATCATCCTTCGAACCAACAATTTAAAGGTGGATGCACTGTCCTGCTAAATAAATCAACCAGCCATCCGTAGCCCGAAGGGTAGTGCCCTTTATTTTGGAGTAGAAAAGGGCTTTTAAGATTCTGTCGGATCTGGGATGGGAAACTTCCGAGCTGCAGGTCAAAAGGTTAAAATACTGACAGTGAGTGTGGGTCTATGTAACACAAAGGTTCCGATCAGTTTTTAGCGAGCAAACATAAACGATGCCCAGCTTCCACCTCTTGGTTCCACATGTGCTCTAAACACTCGGCTATTCGATTTCTTGTTTACCTCCCCTTTATACATGTAAATGTTAGTAAATAATCTTACTTGAGTTCACCCTTTAAGTATACATCGGATATAGTTTTTTCAGCGGACTCTTTCCAAGATGCATTACTCACTCGCCTGTGTGTAACATCTTTGTCGCCGCGCCCCACCGACTTCGTCGACTCAAGGGAAGGAAGGAATGCATTTCTAGCGAATAACGATTACAGATTAATCCTTTTATGTAAATATTATGTTGTATGTGCTTTCTAAGCATTAAGCAAACCCAGCTTGATTTCGATTTATTTTTTAAGAATGGATAAAATGTTTCCTCCAGTGTGACCAAATAAAAAAAAAATTCTAAAGTAAGTAAACGCAGAGGTTTAAAAAATGTATCTGGGGAATATTGGAGAGACTATTTATCTCAGGTATAACTTTTATGACAGCGGTTACCGTCTTCTCTCCTTCCCTTTCCAGTCCTCTAAGGAACCATGTACCCACCACTCTATAGCTAGTATCAGCTGGAGAAGTCCGCTTGTCTTACAGATATCAAACCAACAGATCTTCGGGTTTTGAGGCTGCTTCTCTTGTCACTAAGCTATTCACTTCCTTCGAGAAGCACAGAAGGAGCAGAGAGCTGATGCAGCTATTAACTGTGAGCAATGTAATGCACCAAACAAATATATCACCTGGCGTGAGATGCGGTCCCCTCGGATTTCTTTGTACAGAAACTTCCCTGAAACTGCTTCTAACGGGCTTGAAGTCTCAACCTTCACCCCAGGAGCGATGAAAGCAGACTAATCAAAGACAAGAGCCACTGGAGGAAGCGGCACAAGCGTGGAGGTACTCACAAAACAGACCGTTAACTCGTAGGAAACGATTATACGGTCCAGTGGTCTGCTCTGGTCTCAAGCTCCCCCCTGTCTGACCTGTCGAGGCTGTCTGAGGGTGGCTTGAAATACGTGGATGTGAGCTAGCTCATCTTTACTCTTTTGTATTTTGTGTTTGAGATTCTATCTGGCCGATTCGTTATCTCGATGAATGTTTGATATGTGTCTCGAAGGAACAAACATGTTTCCATGTCATTTTAGCTGCTCATGTTTGTAAGCCCCATACATCATTCATCATGTCATCTTGAAATCAAAACGTGATGGACCCTTCGCAAATACGTGATTCGCTTCATGTCAGGTGACTATGTGCAGCTGGTGTATGCTTACAGCAAAGGGAAAACCATGGACTGGGCAGATGAACTGCATTGATGACACTGACGGTGGTGGCGACAAACAACAGCATGGTGGGGTGGTGGTTGTCATCGCGTTGGTAGTAGTTAGTGGTGATTGTGGACAGAGTGATTGTTGCGGTGATGATTGTCATGCTGTGGTAGTGGTAGTGGCGTTCATGACTAGGATAAGGAGAGTGAGAACAAGGATGTTATTAATCTTCATACATGTTATATGATGCAGCCTTCCTGTTAGGTTCACCTCGTTCTCGAAGGTGTACCTTGATGCCTTCGAACGGTTTGCATCTGACTCGGAGACACGGAAGTCATAAGACTGCGAAACACATCCCAACATACGGTAGTTTTGTACCAAAAGGTCATCCAGTTTACCCTGCAGACTACACTAATAAAATGGTTTTAGAGAATTCTACACATTGAAAAGGCAATACAGATGGCTAGGAGAAACATTACTACAATATCAGCCTTTAGAGTCACCTTTTCAAAAAACGCGTTCCACCCGAGTTTATGAGGCTTGGCCTGGACTTCCTGTTAGAAATGTCCAACATCTCTTCGTCTACACATTTAAAGGGATGCACGCAGATAGATGAAAACTGGTCTTTCCAATTTCAAGCCGATAAAGAACCATAAGAAAACCAGGCATTCACATTATGTATATGGGACAGACGAAGTTTCATGAAGAGTAATTACGATGATTCATCATAAGGAAGTCTCGGGTGTCCATATTAAACCCGTTGATGACCTATCATATAAAAAGGACTCTGGTATTGTTAGTTTTAATGACATCAAATGAACAGAGAGGGGGGTAGAGAAAAAAGGATAGCTTTCATTTTCTATGCGTCTTCATCTTTTTCTTTCAAGGAAAGCTGGTTGAACGAGACGGCTACCCAATTACAAGATACCCACGTTAATGTGCCTTCGCTTGAAATAGAAATTCTATGATTAACGTGGGTGTACAGTGTCATGCGAAGCCATACTTTAAAAAAATACTTCACAATTCTCGGGAATTTTTTTCAAAAAGAAAATTTGAAAACTCTTGTCTAAAATTTCCCTTTGCAACAGATTTGTGAGTGCTCTGACCAATGGACTAAATATTATATGTTGCAGGTTTGGAGTTTTTAGTGCTCTTACTTTTGAGTACCCAGTAAGATCGATTTTACCTACCCTAGATCAGATTCCATTTTATTCTTACCATTTCTCACAAAAGAATCCATTGCTGATATCATCCGAAATGTATTTAGACTGAGCAAAGACAGAATCAACTGGCGTACAACTATAATGACTAAAGAGGTTGGAGCTTTAACAAAAATTTCTTTCCCAAGACTCAAGATCCATCCTTACTTTTTAGTCGTCTTACCTGTGATTTACTTTACTCAGACTTGACTGCTCACCTGTAAAACTCTATCAGCCTGCCACTAACATTCTCTCTCTTGCGACTGTCTTTTTATTCAAGCAAGTTAGTTTTGCAATATTTGAATAAAAAGTCAAAAGCTTTACATCACAGAAGTATGGTTTCTTAAGCTCTCTCTTTCTCTCTTTCTTTCTCTCTTTCTCTCTCTCTCAGGTAACTCTTTGTTGAGGGGATTAAGTTCACTGACAGCGTGCTAAACAGCTAATTGAGCTGTTCACTGGAAAGTTCACATTGAGGTGCTGTCCCTTGAAGTAAAGATCCGTAAAAATGAATGCAACGGCAAGATTCAATACAATCCATATAAGAATAACAAATATAGTTTTTTCTGATCCCATGCTGCAGGTCAGTCTGCCTTTCTGAACTTTGTCCTTAAAACTGATGAATCAATTTTTATTCGTCCGCTGTATAGGTTCAGGAACCTACCATCGTCATAATGTGCAGTAAAACATTAGGAGAAAAATCGAATCAAATATTTTCTTCGTCTTTTAAAACTCGTTTAAAGTCTACAAAATGGCCGAGTTTCTTTACTATATCTAATAAGTACCCAATTTTCGTTCTTGAACATATTTTTCTACAAGCCTTACATTGCGCAGAAAGAGGCCACAATCCAGTCATGTTTGTAGACAGATATATCTAATTAATATATATATTCTCACTCTCTTCTACTTTAATGTATACATGTACTATCGTGACGTCTGCTGTTACCATGGCCTGTGTACTGTGATGTTTGTAGCACCTGTCCAGAGAACGGAAAGGATTGTCTTCATCTAAATTTGAAGTATCTTGTTCTGACCTTCCTCCAATCAACAAAAAACAAAAACAAAAACAACCCAAAAAACAAACAAAAAAAAAACAAAAAAAAAACAAAAACAAAACAAAACAAAAACTGCATCCCACTAGACTTTGAAGCATGTGGGTGAGAATGGCCATATGACTGATGTTACATGCAACTGTTAATTAAAAGTACATTCTCCAAGACTTCGATTGTCGTGCTGGATGTCGTAGTAAGTAAATTTTGCAATTACTGTGGATTAGAAATCAAGGAAAGCACATGTCATCAGTCATTTTATAATTAGGTAATGACAGAGACGGGAACTTTTCCAGGAATGTCTACTGAATTTCCTGTCTGGAGTAGTTCCTTTCCTACTTCCCTCTGGTGCATGGATATCGAATCCTTAGATTTTTGTATGGCTGTCTTTCAATGTGCTTTGTCTGAAAATGATTTTGATTGGTATGAAACAATATTTCTTGGTTACGAAATTGTTCTCAATTATAGTATATTTTATTTTTTGTTGAAAGTATAGTGTTGTCTTATGTGTTGTCTTATGTTAAGTTGATCTTCATGTCAAGTTTTCAGTACAGAAACAGTCACGTTAGTCAAGGCAACAGGAGAAACTTGTGGAGAGAAGTGTATGAGAAGCTGATGGCAACCCATTGCAAGCAAAGAAGGCAAGACGATCTGCAAGTGTGCCGATGCAAGAAAGGAGGCAGAAAACGGCAGAATGAACATTAGAATGCAAATGTCCCAAGGCTGATTCAGAAGATGCATTCTGCAGCAACTTCGTGCACCGCCATTAAATCAGCTCTCTTGGGTCATATCAGTCATCACAACTTGTCTTGAGCTAGAAAGGAGCCTAAAGTTTATATGAGACTGAAGACCTCCTACACATCCATCTCATTGAAGTCCAGCAAGAGGTTCTTGAGAGCGAGACAGGTGATGACGGATCACTATCATCCATATTGTTCATCTTTAGGATGCATGGCCAGCAGCTACTGCCACCAACAATACATGAACTACATCAGGCAGGCTGTGAACAGATCGCCAAATTCTACAGTTGTTCAGTTTCTGGAGAGGATATCTTGAGGTAATGACTAAGGAGTATACGATCTCTATAAACAACTATGACGATAAGAATTTCACATACTTTTTATAATACATATACTTACCCTAATGTAAATTAAAATATAATCTAGGGATTTCTTTGACAGAAAATAAACACATAAAATAAAAAGTTTGACAAAGTTCGGAAAAGCTTGTCTATGAACCATCATCTACACAAACTGCGTATCCAACAGTCATGTACACAACTTTGTAAACATGTTTTTCAAACTCGGTCAAACATTTGTCCACATTTCTCGAATTCTAAAAATGTTTTAAGTTTACGTAGGCGAACCTGTGTTTATTCGATAAATCCCAGGTTTGACCTCCAGTGTGCCCGGTGATGTCCGTAGGCGTGAACATCTGGAATGGAGGCGATGAGTTCCAGGAGAGAGTAGGTGAGGCAGCAGGGGGAAAGGTGGGCAATAAAGGATGTTTGCTACTTGTCATCGTAGTCAACATTGATTAAAAAAGGACACCACACCACTTTGAAGATTACTATTTGAGGAAGTTTGTAATGCTGCAATGCTTCACCGTTATTGCGAAATCAATGTCGACATTAAAATATCAAATGGTGGAGCGGACTTTTTGTTGAAATAGTATCCTCAGCCACCTGATCTCAGCGAAATTGTTTCGTTTTGGTATAAGGATGATAAGAATCCGTGTAAATATTAAAAGTGTAAGAATCGAGATAAGACTATTTACAACTTGGGGACTCTTACCCATGCTGCGAGTTTATCTGCTTGTCTGTGAGCGATCCGTTTGTGTTTGCGTTTGTTTGTGTTTGTGTTTGTTTGTGTTTGTGTTTGTGTTTGTGTTTGTGCTTGTGCTTGTGCTTGTGTTTGTGCTTGTGCTTGTGCTTGTGTTTGTGTTTGTGTTTGTGTTTGTGTTCGCGTTCGTGTTCGTGCTCATGTTCGTGTTCGTGTTTGTGTTTTTGTTTTTGTTTTTGTTTGTTTGTGTTTGTGTTTGTGTGTGTGTATGTGTGTGTGTGCTCTCACATATGTAAATAATAGCGAAAATAATAGAAAAAATATCTACAAGCGCTATATCGTATTTCTCGTCACCGGAAGTGGAACATCACCCACAACAGCTGGTCGTTGATTATGGAGACACAAACAGCTCTGGTAATGCAAGGACAATATCATCGCAGATGTCTGTACGATGCTAACTCACGCATACTCGATGTGACTGATGGCTGCCTGCTACCAGCCCTCCTGCCATCCACGTCCAGCCAGCCAAACACGTCTAATAGAAATCCTCTTTGTCGGGAGGCTGCCCTTGTCTTCCTCATCTAATACTGTATTCACCATCTCATTTACAGAGTCGTCGGATATCACAGAGGTCCAGGGCTGACAATCAGCTCCAGGGAAACCAGTGAAATGGGCCAGTGAGTCTGGGCTCGAGAGAAAAATAAGTGGCGGATGGGGAGAGTTGGGTGTGGGGGGAGAGACTGATAGTGCGGTGTTAGTTGTCCTGGGCAGCTTCTACCGTCGCCACGTAATCAGTTTAACAGCTTGTCAGTTGGTGCCTACTCCAACGCTTGCCTCCCAGAATGCATCCGCCAGTGGGATGTAAATCATAACGGATGTGGACGCCATGTTCAGACCAGTGCATCACAAGGCAGTGACCATGCAATGAGTGGGAGGACATAACATATATTTTTAGCATCATGTTACATATTTTATAAAGATGAACTGGACAACGGATCTTACATGTTGCATGAGGTTTGAGAACCTGGTGCGCGGACTGTTTGTTGGCATTGACAGGTATTGACTGAGTGTTACAAGTGATGCTTATCGTTGTTATGGAAGATGTGGTTGTGGTTACGAATGATACAGAAACCTGCTAATACACACCTGCAACATCCTAGCACATGCTGCGATATTATAATACATCCTACGACATCTTATTACATCCTGCAACATAATAAAATCCTTCCACATTACAAAACATCCTGCGCTCTTTCTAGTACATCCTGCGACAAGTTACACATCCTGTGACATCTTGTCAGCGGAGAAGATAGAGTATATGGAGCAAAGAATTGACCAGAAAACTTCTGTAAAGCAGGACAACCAGTGACTGACATTCTAATTACACGGGAGTCGTTTACTCCACTGTCTTCCACGAGACGGATAACTGGCTTAACTATTACCAGTCCCTAGGACTGACTAACCATCTAGACGACGATTTCCTGACTTATTTTAAAGAAGACTGTGGACCAGTGGCATGATGGAAACCTTCAGTGTATTCGGCGACAACTACTTGCGTAGGATGCATAGGAAAATAGGCAATGTTTACACGAGAAAATAGGCCAAGTTTACACGAGAAAATAGGCCAAGTTTACACGAGAAAATAGGCCAAGTTTACACGAAGAAAGAACAGGTAGAGCATACATAGAAAAGAAACACGCAACCCTTACACAGAGAATGAATTCACATTATTCACCCGCCTAGTCTGACCTTCTTCGTGAATGAATTTTCTGTCAGGTTCATTCACAGACAGAAAATCAACAGAAAAATGTTCGAACATACAAAGCTACAAACAATTTAAACTTAATAGGACCAGCCTGTCAATCGTCGTTGGCAAGGCTTGTGACATGTCTTGTTTAATTGTCATTTGTCACGAAGTCAGATGCACGGTAGTTAACCTCTGGAACTTTTCCTTCGGAGATCTTGTGACCCTCGACAAGACTGTAAAGTTTATAGAAAAGTATTGATGAAGAGAAAACTAGGCGTGATTAATGATGAGAATGGTTCAAGAGACTGTGATGTAGCCTAAGACTGGATTTAGGAAAGGAACACTAGTAACCAGCCAACCATACATGAAACATAATCGCAGCAAACGAATAACATGACAAGCACGAAAAACTACATATATATATATGTGTGTGTTATGTGAGGTGATAGAAAAAATATAAAAAAGAAACTCTTTTTCAATCAACTATTCTGTATTACAACAAGATTACAATATTTCGTTTTTACCCTTGTTTTTGATTCTAACTGATTTGTCTTTCATTATGAAAGCTTTATTTTGAAATTTAAATGCTATAAGCAACTAAATAAATATTCAGATTTTATTGTGTTTTGCTAGCTATAAAGGCTGTTTCTGCATTACATTTTTTTTTCCTTTTTGAAAGGGCAGAAGGAATGCAATTGTCATCCAGACAGTTCTGTAATGTGTAAGGTAAAGCAATAAATGTAAACCCGATGGGACTGGCCATTAGTGAGAATGCCATCATGATACCACTAGAAAAACTGTCTTTCTAGAACTCTTCCACTCACGCAATAAAGTAATTTAAAATATTTTACATTTTTTCTATAATTGGTACCAGGGAGGACTATGGAGCCTATATCATTTCCTCCGCTGCTTTTATTTAACTTTTATTTCTTTACATTTAGGACCACCTGGCCAAGACAGGTTTCATCTTTGTAACTGAGACACCATTGTTATCTCTATTTGCTTTTTTAAGTACAAAATAAAAATATTCCAGCAACTATTTTAGGCAACTAGTCCTATATTTCAGCAAAGGTATATTCTATGGCTAGAGTGCAAAGCTTGAATGTGTGGGATAATGTAATGTTCAGACAAGTAATGTGGGATAACCAGCAGACCACGAGAGCCTGAGGCCGCACTAGCTGCGAGCTGCGGATGAACAGAATGCTTCTAGACAAATCACTCAAGTGGATGTCCAGCGGGCATCTTTATTAAGATATATTCTTGCAGCGAACTTCTCTTCAATCAACATTAGGCTGTCAGTTTTCAGTATGCTGGTGGCCCTCTTGATCTTCATGTCGCCGCCATTAGGTACGGGTACTTCCGGTTTCCACATCAGTGCCGTTGTTTGGATTCTTTCTGAGAAACAAGTCTGTCTGCCAATGACCGGGGCTTTGTGGCAGCACATCCGGGAGAAGAAAGACTTGATATCAGAAAAAAAACGGTGTTAAAAAAATATTAGCACGCTCGTCCCCCGGGGCCTCATCCATTGACATACCATAACTGTGGTGTGACCTCGTGACCTCACCCAGTGACATACCGTAGCCGTGGGCGTGACCTCAACCGAGTGACACATCATAGCCTGGAAGCAGCATCAAAGCAGCTGCAGAGACTAACAGGAAATTGTATGGGGGCGATTAATTTAGGAAGGACACTACATTCCACTAGGTACTCGAACTTTATTTTTGAATCAATAATAAACAAAAAGACAAGTATAGGGCCAAAATAAGTTTGTTCATCCTGATTTCAATTATACAAAGTTGTCGTTGTTGTTGTTGTTGTTGTTATTGTTGTTTTAGCCTAAATAGTTTACAAGCTATTATTTTTTAAATCCTTCAATTTTATGCTCAAAACTAAAAATGAATAAAATATTAAGACCGGTACATAATCAATTAAGTTCTAAACACTTCTAAGTCATCAACCGACAGCAGTATCTAACACAATGAACTTATCTCATTTTTAGGACTTACAAGTGCTGACAATTATCAGTAATGTCACTTTAAAATTGGGATTTTAAGCAAATGTCACTGCACTGAACCCTAATATTTATTTTTTAAAACAAAAAAGCAGTTAAAGGGGGATGTAACTCTGGTTCTAATTAAGCTACAGAAATAATTCAGCTTGTTTTGCTCTTCTCTGCAAATATATTCATTTTTCCGCAAGACTCGAGCCTGACATTCAAAGTATGCTGTGTGATCTTTTGATATATGCTTTTTTCATAAAATGAATGATTTTAATCATCGGCAGGCTGAACAAATATATCACAGCAGTGGCTGTAAGATTTGAAACCTGTCATATTCTGACATCATTGTAATTAAAAAAATGTCAAAGTCCTGTCAAAATATGAAAGATGACATTTTCTGCAAAATCCCTTGTCCTTGATGCCCTCTCAAGAAACTGGAGAATCTGTCGATGAGATGTTGACAACCTGATTGTAGAGCATGTATTGTTGGTCGTAGATGACAGCCAACTACTGGTTTTACCTACTCAAGAATGGCTGACATTGATGAGCTGTATCCCTCTCACGCTCGAGGACATCTTGTTAGACTTCAGTGAGATGGATGTGTAGAAGTTTCGCAGTTATAGATAACTTCAAGGCTCCTTTTTTGTTCAAGACAAGTTTGCGATGACAGATCTCATCCAATAGACTTGATGTCATGGCGGTTCAACATGCATCTTCTGATGTCAGTCTTTTGATGTCAGTTGTAATCCAGTGTGTACACCGTGTCCATAACAAATCGCCATCCAAATTCTTCAATTTTAGAGCCCTTCTTCAGTCAAAATTCTCCAGCATTAAAATAAGGCCTATTTTCTCCCTCGATAATAGAATGACTTATTTTAAGATTATGTACTCATGCCTAGAGATAAAATTTGAAAGTGTCCGACTAAGGCCATGATCAATTTTTTTTCGTCGCGGTTCGGAACGCACTTACTTTTGCTATTTATTTTGCATTCAATCATTCAAAAAACATGCTAAAAATAAAGCTAATGTTATATGAAGGAATTTTTGAAAAACTATGTCACAACCATTGCAGGTCGCTTATTTTGAAGTACCTACTTCCAGTAAAATAATCATGCAAAAACAACATGGACTCTGGAAAACTGTAGACAGTCTAAAAAAGTGAATTATTATAGAGTTCCCCACTTATCAAGTCAAAATCTTCCAAAATGTCCATAACACAGTGCATTAATATCTGATGGTACTGAAAACGTGTCTCAATAAAAGAGACTGGGGTAGAAAATTACTGTCAGCGCATCTGCCCTGCTTGCATTTTAACAGCAGATCTTGTGTGCAGGTCAAAGGTTGCCGCTGACTTGCATGGATACTGCAACTATGTATGCAAATGAAGTTGATAGGCATGCGTGTTTCTGGATCCTTAGCCTACATCCCATGCTTCTTGACAAGTATTTTAACCCTGGTAATCATCCACCAAGAACTAACCTCCATTTCAAAAGCGCCATGTCCACTTTACATTCTGCCGACTACTTGACCCAAAGAATGACCTCAGCGAAACCGAAAATTGAGAAGATCTTACCAGTCGATATCAGTATCCTACCAGTCAGCATCAGTATCCCAACATGCAACATACAATTCTAAAGTTATGTAGTTGTTATGCATACCTTTTTATCTATTTATAAAACCCTCTTTTATGAAAAATGATCCAGGATTGTACCGGACTTTAATTTGAACCCAACTAAAAAGTAGTTCTTCATTTCCTGATTTAGGTTCCATTCAGACCAATATCCAAAAGGTCCCTTGAATTTGGGTGAATATATTTTCAATGTAGGTTGCCTCATTCACGCAGTTATAATAGAACCTAGACTGTCAGTGTAGATGTGTTTCTGTAGATGGATGGTGTCTCGATTTGCTTTGGTTTTGACCTGTTTGTGTATAGGTCCACGTATTCCAGCGCTACTTCTGTGTGTGTGTGTGTGTGTGTGTGTGTGTGTGTGTGTGTGTGTGTGTGTGTGTGTGTGTGTGTGTGTGTGTGTGTGTGTGTGTGTGTGTGTGTGTGTGTGTGTGTGTGTGTGTTGTGCTAAATCTTCTTTAAAATCGACGTAACTACGTCCTTCCTAGCTGGTGCGACTAAAGTTCGATTATCCAATAAAGCCATCGACTTTCGTCTCCCCTCTTCAAAAGCACTTCTCAGGAACTAAAATCCAATTACACATTTCAACTCTGTCTGGGGCAAATTATTCTGCCTGAAATTTGAAAAAGCTGAATCTGAACACGACCATGACCGTGAACCACTAAGAACCTATATACCCACGTCTGTACCTCTCGTCTCCTCTTTCTCCTCTCAGTGATTTCCATGGAAGCACCTTAACACTTTCTCCTAAAACTACATATGTTTCTGTTAGGAAAAAAATCAGTGACCAACAAACAGTAACCACAGCAACAAGTAAAAGATAATGAGTTCGCGAGTTGGACAAAGCCGATGAACATAAGCCAAACTTTATTGGAAGGAAGTAAAATTTGACCAGCAAGAGATGGTGGTAAGTGTGGCTTAATGTTGGTCTCTGTTCTTACCACGAAAATCATCCAATTTAGCGATTTTGGTCCTGGGTGAAGTGTACTACTTTGACTGCACTCCTTAACCCACCATCTCCGGCGACAGCGATAAGACCTTGACCCCAGCAGCCATCTTTCACGTTATCCCTACGTCCTACTCGCCCGCAGGGACGTAATTAATGTTTTTATCATGATTCAGTTTCTCCCAAAGACCTTTACTGCTGGTACAGCCCAAATCCACCTTATCTCCCTACTGGAAGATCGGGATTGCGGAGAAATGAGAAATGGCGCGGATTAGCAGACCAGACACGAGCAGAGGTTGAAGGCCTTGCCAGACATCCCAACCAAACAATTTTCTGAGCAAAGCCGCTGTTTCTGTTGGTGGGTGGGTATGCTGGCTGCCAGGGAAAGTTGTTAACGCTGTCACATCTAGTAAATTATTTGTTATGTTGGCTGCTGGTACTACCTTGTTTATTTGATGGCTAGCCGTGTTTATCAAATGGTAATGGTACGGTTGAAAACTAAACACTAATGTAAATAAAACGCATCCTCAAAATTTTAATTTAGAGAAACTGAACTCTGTGATTTGTTTCATATAAATCAAAGAAGAATTGTGAAACAACCTGTCATAATTATTATAAACTAAGCCGTGGTATTATTATGACATACACCAGGCAGTCTCAGACTTCAACAGTCGTGCAGGTGTGTTCTGTGTGCAGACGCCATTTCTCCTACCTGGCTGTCGACACTGTCACTCCATTGATGGAGGATTCTACATAGACCAGTGTCCTGCCTTGTAAAAACAAAATCAACAATTCAGTTCTTGAGACTGATGCCTCTAGCTGTGCACTGCACATCTAAGGGTTAAAAGGAATTATTGGTGACAGAAAATAAGAAAAGCGTCCGTAAGCTATTTCTATAATATAGGCGCCTAACTGTCTACAGACATTGCCCCTCCCTTTCCCTCCTCCTCTCTCTCTCTCTTCGTGTATGAGCTCTTATTTCACAGTCACAATATATAAAATGTTTTTACACATGCCTGCCTCCAGACGCTCACATAAATCCCTTTTCCTAACACAAACACACTCAATCCCTCTCAGCCGAGACCATACAACTGTTGTGTGGAAAGCCGAGGTACATTCACCATTTTCCGCTTTTCCACCCCTGGAAATGTTCGTCTGCGCGAGATACCATCCTCTCATCTGCAACATATCTCTTCTACTGTCACCGCGCCATGAGGCGCACAGAAGTGATGGACGAGGCTAGCTTACAATGGACGGCATTGGAGGGTGTTGGGGGAGGGGATGAAGGAAGGAGGCATCGTGTGCAGAGGGAAAGGATGACGGCGGTACGTGGTACGTGGATCGGTCGAGACCAACCTTCGGAGGGTGGCTTAACTGGAAAGACGAGATAACTAAGACAACGACCGTCCATGTTGCTCGGCCACTAGAGGGAACCCAGGTTACAGAGCATCACGAGTGTGGAAATTCTAGAACTTACCACTAGCATGAAGTGGGTCTGTATGCTTACTTCGCCTCTGTGCATCATGGCAGGAATTTTGCCTGACTGTAACATTCTTCTGATGTTTTTTTCCTTTTCTTTCATTCAAACTACCAGAATATTTTTCTCGATCAGTGAACATGAAACAAAAGCAATCGCATTAATGTGATTCAGTAAACGAGACTTGAATTACTTTGTTTATTTGTTGTTTATTTATTTGTTTGTTGTTTATTTGTTTGTTCGTTTATTTATTTGTTCGTTTATTTATTTGTTTGTTCGTTTATTTATTTGTTCGTTTATTTATTTGTTCGTTTGTTCGTTCGTTTCTTCAGTTATTTGTTTGTTCATTATTTGTTTGTTTGCATGTTTGTTTTGTGATATGGGTTTTGTGCAAACCAAGTTTAGAGGCTTTTATGCAAGTTAAGGTGGTCATATTTGTCAATGCGCATCTGTGCTAACTGCTGTCTGTTGTCTCGCCGGATGACCGACAGGTCTCGTGGGACGCGATACATCACCAAGTGCGGACACAAAACTTACCATCAACACCCGACGTTCACTCGGCGGCACCAATACAGCGAGGAACGAATTCCCCAGGTTCAGATTTCGTCTCGGGCACACTCTCCTTTCTCTGCTTGTGGCACCTATTTACATTCCACCTTCTTCACCGTTATTATTATAGCTTTAGTTGCTGGTTCGGCGAAAATTCTTACATTCCCCCACATACACACTCTCTCTTGCCAAGTCGAGTCTCGAAGGTGTGTCCTTTTATGTGCTAATGTTCATACAGTCTGTGTGAACATGAATGCGTATGTTCCCTAGTTTACAGTTATTCCTTTACATAATTGTTTTCATTATTTGTCGATAATCAACCTTTAATTTTCTTCCCTCCATTAATTCCGACAAAACATAAGCTTCACAAACAGAAAACATGGTCCGAGCTAATAATCAGCGAATCATTTATTTCCTCGGGGAAATACATTCTCAGATATCGGCATATGTTCAAATCCTGTCGACGTCGGTCAAAATAGACGAACCAGCGAAGCAGACAAGCAAGCGGTTTATTTTGTCCTTAGTAGTTCCCTTGAGAGCTGAACCCTGAGAAGTTCGAATTTTCCCTCGTGCCTGGATGATATGCTATCAAAAATACCTCGAAATTACTCTGCTGCAAATTGCGCTCAACTACAGGGCCCTATCTCTCTGGAAGAGGAATAGAATATTTATTCGGTTCCTGATCCCTCCCAAACGACACGGACAAATGAAAGTGGTAGGTCAGACTGGATGGACGGAGAGAGTCGCACCAGTCTTTGATGATTATTTCAGCAATCATGTGGCGAAACTTGCGTGCGGTTGGTGTGACTGGTGTAGTCGTTCTGTCTCGGTTCAACTCGACGATGCGTGAACCTTGAATAGCAGCTAGTGTATCTGAATTATTCCCTTTTTTCTTATAAGTCTTTAACTTTTTAAACTTTATAACTTTTTTTTAGATAGGTTTTCCGATGTTTGTGCAATATCGCTAGATGTGACAATATCAATAAACATTTATAGCTGTCGAGCAGGATGCTAGTTCATCTCTCTCTTTGCTTTATCTGTAATCAGTGAAGACAGCTTGGTTTAGATGCATCTGCAAGGCTTGCTAAGTATCGTTACAGTACTCTATCGTTACACCCATACACGTGTATAAACATCGCAGAAAAATATCGAACCATGAGTAACAGCTACAGGATCTGATTTCTCTTCCTTTCATCTTATCTGTAGTTGAAGAGGTTCTTGGCTGCTGAAATACTGTTACACGTGATAGTATCACGACACCTACAAAACTGTCTTCGTGTTGATGTTGGAAGATTGCGCCCACACTCCAGTCACGTGATCACGTTCAAATAACGGTATTTGAGTAAGAGGTTCTTACTTTGTTTGTCGGCAACATCAATGGCTTGTTGGTCACCAATCTACTACGCGGTGGGTTTCAGAGTTCGGGTGGAGCAGAAAAAAAGATGGAGGAATGGTCATTAAAGAGATTGGACAGGAGGATTCTCTTGAGAAATGGTTGTAATTAACCTCCTCAGCTGGAGACGGAGTGATGACCGGCGTTCTGAAGATCTGCCACATAGGGTTTCCCCTGATGTCAGTTGGGGCGGAGGACCACTAGGGTGTGCTGCCAAGACCGGGAGGGAGTTAGTTGTGTGTAAGGTTTTACGACTTTCATCGAATCTTCACATGTACAGAACCACCGACCTTCACCTGCCCATCGGCATGTATACGAAGACATACTTTGATCATTTGACCGCCATCTTGTAAATGTTTACACTAGTTTACAATCAATCCGTTTTTGTCTCTCCCTTTCTTTCCTTTCTTTCTTTCCTTCTTTCTTTCCTTCTTTTTTTCCTTCAATATTTTCAAAAACTTCTATCCACACAATGTACACATATTTCTTTCTACTTTTTCTCTTCTCTTTCTATCCCTATCTCGCTGTTTCTCTCTAATGTTTTCTTATATCATTTTCTCTCCCTAAGATTGAATTCAATTCAACACACGGTCACGAGAAAAGTAGAAACAGGGTAGATTAAAAGATTGGCACATTGATGAAAGGTCTCGAAGTAAACAGTGAAAATGTCCAATAATAAAATTGATAAAATCGATGAAATAGGTCTAGACTTAAGCTATGGATTTTACTATTTTCTGGAATTGTTTTCGAGCTTAGGACGAGGTTGATTCCAAAAAAGTTAATCATTTCTCGAAAGTTAAAGACGAAAGATTTTTTAATTTGTTTACTGTTTCTTTTCAGTCACCGAGTTTCAAGAGTTTCCACCAGCCGCTTATTTACTTTCCTCTCAAGGGCATTCTTCACTTGTAAACAAACATGTTGGCCGTGTCATTGTTTATTCTTGTAGCTTGTTGTCTGACAGGAAGATTGTATTTTTTATTTCCGCTATTGACACCAGTATTTCCACCGTATTTTGTAGTGTATTTTCTAGTGTATTTTCTAGTGTATTTTCAAGTGTATTTTCAAGAAATTTCTAGATGTATTACTCTTTACTTTCAAAGGTGACGCGTGCTTTTTCAAATGAATTGTTACAAAGTTCTTAAATGCAATCAATCCAGTGAAACACAAGCTTCTCTCTCGAGGTATTTTCAGCGAAAACATTTAAGGTTGAAAGAGTTTTTTCTACATTATGTGCTTGGTTTTCACCTGTTATCTGCTAGCTATTTTTTCCTAGAGATGTTCAGCAATCAGTTTTGAATCTTTCAGGCAGGTGGTAGACATCGTGCACAAATCTACTTTTAAAAGAAGAAATAATCTTATAGCCTTCGTAGATGGGGACAGTGAGCTGATATCCCCGCTGTTACCTCCCTGATCCATGTATCCATTACCTATTTTTGCCAGTTGGCAGGTTTTAGCTACTGGCTCGAACCTACATCGTTCTGGTCTACAGTCGTACTCACTAGCCACCAAGCTCCGGCGCCTTCCGTTGACCTTTGAACTCAAAATATGAACTGTAATAGAAAATAGCAGTTATAATTTGACAAGCATGTCAAAGACCCCTTGACATCATAATCTCACAAGAAAATTGTTGGTGAAAGGATGTTAGGAGGAAAAACAATAATTGCAACAGATGTCTTGCCTGTCACAAAACACGTGACTGACAAGTTGCCACCAGACTCTTTCCCAGGCTCTCCTCCTTTCTCTTCCCGTCTCTCTCCTTCCTTTTTCATCCCTTCACTCGCCTCTGTTATCCTGTCGCTCTCTGTACACAGTTACAGATGTCTCTGTATTTCTCCCACATTAGAACAACCTTTAAAAATGATCCGTCAAGGAACGATACAGTAGAAGTCTAGCCCCTTGACCTATGTAGCCTTATGAAGTGTGGAGGATAAGGCTCTGGTTCTCGGGGGGAAGGGATGGTTCTATAGATGCAGACGGCGGGTGGTATTTAGATGCTGCTTTGATGTTGCTGGACAAGCTTTAACGCTGCTTAACACTCTTTCATCTTTCTTCTATTCTTATATATATATATGTGTGTGTGTGTGAGCAGGCTAGTCCAGCAACATCAAAGCTGCATCTATCAGTTCCGAGATGGATGCAAGTGTTCTGTGTTGAGAACAACAGAAATAAGCTTTCTGTGTTTGAAACAAGTGTTCTATGCTGGAAACAAGAAACAGGTTTTCTGTGATGGAAACTAGTGTTTTATCCTCCACCAACCATATCTGGACTAAATTCAACCCACACAATCCTGCCATCGTGTAGCCCTTATATACATTCTGGAACATTCTTCAGCCCACTCTCAGTTGCTGCTCTAGTAGTTAAAGATTGTAAGGTTTTGACTTTTCCTAACAATCTCAAGCATCTGCAAACCATTGATGTCCATCATCATTGCAAGAAAGTCTCTTGGCAGATGTGACCGACCACACGGAGAACATTTCGTGTTGTTAACAGCTTTGATGCAAACGTGACCACACAAACAGAAATTGTGAAAAGTTTTTATAACTTCATGTTTTCCTTTCATGTTTAAAATGACTTGGCAAACACAATTTTCAATCTTTCCTTTCATTCTCTGTCTTTTTTACATTTTTATTTTTAACTTTACTACTGTCTTTCATTCTTGCTTTCTCTTTTTCTGTCCTTCTCCTCTATTTGTCCGTTTTTCTGTTTTCCTGTCTTTTTGTCACGCTTCTTTTGTCTGTTCTTCGGCAATTTTTTTCCTTTGTTCTGTCGCTCCCTTCGAATTTTTTTTAACTTAGTTCCTGACTCCTGCCTAGCGTGATGGCTGTTTTTGAAGGATATCCTGGGGCCAGGCATGTTTTAACACACTTCCTCAGTCCGTGCTCTTCACTCTGCTCGGAACAAACAACTAGCCGCTGCTTGCCAATAGCTATCCATCACAGATCTGTTGCAGCGCCTGATAACTCGATAAAAGAGCACATCCCCCAAAAAAACCAAGGTTCCCAAAGAAAATTTTAAAAAGCCGTCTTCAGTCCTAGCCTGAGTAATTCTATAGGAGGCGGCCTCGTTTGTCAGCTTCTAGAGAATTAATCCAAGATGCTCCTGTGCATGGACAGCTAGTCACTGTGGTTCAGGGAGGTTCCCATGAGCTAGTCTTCCTGATGACTGACCTACAAGACCTGGATGCAACGATACAGATAAGTCACGTGACAGACATGGACAGAAGTATATATGCCTAGATGCATGTTCGCGCGTGCACACACATAAATTATACCCTCTCTCTATCTCTCTATCTCTCTTTCACACACACGTGCACACACTCTATCTCTTCCTCTCTTTTACTCACACTCCATCTCTTCTCTCTTTCACATACATCCTCGCTCTCTCCCTCCCTCTCTCTCACACACACACACACACGTGTTATTTTGACCTACTCTGTGGAATTCTAAGAGAACAATTTTATTGAGATGAAACTATAACAACTGTATTATCCAATCCCTCCCTCAAGTCTTAATAACTGCTATCTCGCCGTTCACGCGATCCCAAGTCATCTGTCTGTCTTAAGATACGCCCGGCAATTTATTGTGTCGTCTACTGAAAATCGTTTGTCCCCCATCTCCCATCAGATAGCAGCCGCGAGGGTGTTTGACCAGTGCCAACCTGCCTGTTCGATGATAGATTTCCGTCTGCTCTTTGTACACTTCTTAGTAACGACCTTAGCAAACTTTTAATACAGACTACATAAAAAAGATATATACCCACGCACATAATTATATCTACGTATATATCCTTGCAGGCCACTCCGTCACTTTCTCCCTAGGGTATGTCGTTCAATAATCATTTTTTAAGATCATGGTATCTGTTCTTTGGAGGAAGTTCACACAAAATAAAACTGTAGAGGAACTGAAAAAGGAGTTAACAAATATTTGCTAAATTAGAGGAAATGATAATTACCATGGCAACCATTTTCTGGATTTTGTTCAAAATTCTTTGAAAAAAGTTCTGATAGATAAAGTAGACAGTTTGAAGTGAAGAACAAGAAGAAGTAGTGCCTGTGTGTAGTGTGTAGTGTATGTGTGTGTGTGTGTGTGTGTGTATGTGTTTGTGTGTGTGTCTCTATGCAATCTTGCAAGTGTGCGTACCTGTGTGTCAGTCTGTGAAGGTGTCCATTGACATTATTTCGGGCCAACGCCATCAGTCGATCGAAACCTAAGCTTCTTTGCCGCAGTCCGTGTTTTTACGAGGTTTATCGATACTTACATACTTGATTATCAAAGAGTGGAAGCCCTACGCACTTCACTCGTATATGCCATTTGCCAGCAAAATTGTTCGGGGGAGAACATCGCCATTTGCGTCGCGCGTTGGCTGCTTGTCTCCCCTGGATCATGAAAGCTTCAACACGATCAATGAATTTTTCCGACTACAAGATGTCTCAAAAAATGACGCGCTGATGGGTTTTTTTCTTTGGAAAGAAAGTACATCACTGTATGTAGAAGAAAATCTCGTGTAATACGTGCAAGGATATTTTAAGACCAAGCTGCTCTTGTACACATGAATAAACAAGAAGTCCTTTTTTGTTTCATATTTGGATTTTCAAAAATTCCTTTCTTTTTTATTTCCTTTCGGTTAAATAAAACAATTTTAATTTCCCAGATATGCTATTTAGCATTTATTCCCAACTCTTTCTTTTGCTCACACTTCAGAAAGTGAACGTACAATCGTGACGTCAGTGTTGATCTTTTTCTGTGCCTATGTTTGTAAGCGTGTATCTCCTGAATGTAAGGGGTATGATCACCTACACTTAGATAATTGTCTTAGAATTATCTTTTAATTAACTTCCCTATCCCAAAAGAACTAAAAACCCCTTTCTGGATAATGTTACGCCTGGCACTGGCCCTGTGTCTTCCAATGTCTTATGCTAATTTAAACTTTTACTCTTTCGAAGACATTACTAAAGCTCCAGGGACATTATCTAGTTTAAAAAACTTGGGGTTAACAGGAAAACACGACCCGTCGAAACCACAGGGAGTGCACTTTAATTTCCAACAAAGACAAACTCGATCAAACAAAGTAAATAATTTAGTCCCCCTCCAAACCTTCTTCACTGAGGCCATATTAAATCCAACCGAACGCTTGTTTATGTCCATGTTTGTGCTGACACTAATGTATAAGATTGTTATCGCCCGTGGAGCCTGGGGAAAAGTCGGTGAATCCGTTTAAAATAGTGTATTCCACTGATAAAGGGAAATAGCAGCTGGAATCTATCGCATCTGCACTTTTGTAGGATGAAGACAGGCAGGAACGACTGGCTACTTATGACTTCGTCCCAATTGTTACAGCGCGCACACACACACACACACAAACACACACACACACACACAAACACACACAAACACACACAAACACACACAAACACAAAAATACACACAAGCACACACACAAACACATACACAAACACACACACTGAATTCTTAGCTAAAATCATTCTAGAAAGTCACCTCGCGACTCTATATGTACCACAAACTGTTTCACACTGATCATACTGTCACAATATATACTCATCTACATATTGTGCTTATACTGGCCATATTGTGCTACAAACTGTGCTTCATACTGATTTATATTGTGCTACGTATGCAATAACTGATCACATAATTGTGATTAAAGCTGGCAAGGAGCGGCATAGTGCAACAGAAAGGTTTGTAGCTGTCTTTAGCTTCGATATTCCATCCTCATGACAAAAACACTCTCAGAATAGCAGGCCTGCAGGACACGAGCTTGATACAGGTCTGGAGCACTCGAGGACTGATTAGCCAACTGCATGAGGAGACGACGACTGCCAGTAGCCACATTCTCTAGTGAAGCAACACTTGAGCACAGATGTTGAGGTTTCAACAAATGACAGAAAGATTCTACAGGGTCCTCTGGCTTTAAGGAAATTAGTAGCGCCATTGAATGGAAACACTGCTCTCAAAAAGAAAAAAAGAAAAGGAAAAAAACCCTCTTCCGTTGTCTGCTAAAATGCCAGTAGGAGGCAAAGTGCTCAAGTTTGAGGGAAAAAAATGTTTTCAGAGAAAAATGTAAACAAGTTACGTCACGGCGGTTGGCTTGTAAACCACGTTATCGCGTGCTGCGAAGAAAAAAAGCGGGAAGTGGGCCAAACAAAATTTTAAAAAGCAAAATATCACCCTCCTTCTGACGACTTTCAACCGATAAATAAAAGAAGTCAAAATGATAATAAAAATAAAAATCAGTAAATCGTCCGCTATGTTTTGAAAGGATAAGCAGCAAGGATACTGCTGAAACCAACATAAGACATGGGATCTGAACCAGAAGCTTTTTGTTGCTGATTGTAGACGTTAGTATCTTCAGATGATTGGCTTCGAGGACCCTGAAGTGATTAAAAGCAAGCGTAGGTTGTTGTTATCAATGGCTACAAGAGACTAAAGTACCTTACCTCACTTGTTCCAGACTTGAAGGGGCGGTTTGTTCACGAAAGCCACTCTAGCATCATTGAAAAAGCTCTTGTTTTCATCGATGTTTTTGTGTCATGAAATCTGCTATGTCCAGTGAAGGACAATCCTTGCAGTCACTCCCTTTCTTTGCTTCTGAAGAGTCGTTCAGGTCTTCTTTATCTTCTTTTCTTGTACCTGCACAAACAGTTAACTGAGTAAACATTTACATTGATCCATTTGTCCCCTCCAACACTGAACCTCTCGGAGGTTTAAAACTAAATTTCCCTCATGTTTAGGGGGTGGAGATACCTACCACAACCAAAATCATTACCCTATTTATTTTCTTCCTTTTCCTCTTTCGTCTCGTCGTCAAACTCACACATGCAGCACAGACGTAAACTTACAATCATTTAACAATATCTCCATACTTTGTGCTAGGTCGCTGAAAAATATGAAAACTAAACAAACCTGTGAAAACTCAGTTTTTAAGATCACTCTACACATACACTAGAGATGCCATGAAAATATTGTGAACACCTTCACTTTTCATGTATCTTCGCATATTTCCCTTTCCAAGATGACTAAAAGTAGTAGTACACACAATGAATGCGGTTCTGAAATCGCGTTTCAAACGAGAAAATTTAAAGTAAAAAGCATCTCATGTCATAAAACAACAGAGATATGATAAATGTTAATTAACTCCATCACCATTTGTTTAAGAGGATCTGTGCGACAATGTAAAATTAAACTGGAGGGAAAGAGAAAGCTGTAGTTATTTTAAAGACACGAAAATCTTTCCGTTTTACAGGATATAGTTTATTAGAAACTAAAATATTTTGTTGATCATTCTGAAGAAGTAATCATTAATCATGTTACAGAGGATAAAGTTGAAATTCTGTAATTCTTAAAGCTGAAAAACATTTGATATAAAGTACATGGACTACTTAATTGTTCTTATTCATTCATTCATTCTTTCATTCATTCATTCAGTTATTCAGCCATTCATTCACAAAAAAGCAGGCCGTGACAAATAACAATTCCCATCCCTAGCCTCACGGGCGAAGAAAGGGGCATGACTCTGATCTTCTCCCAATGTTCTCAACTTCCAGGATTCCAGCGCCTTTCCAGGAAAATATGACAGCAAAAATCGTGCTACATAATGCACCGCCGCCCAGGGCGACAAGGGCGATAATGCAAAGGTCTTTATTCTCTCCCTTATCGATTGAAGCAAAGTGATGGCGCGCGGAGAGTCTCGAGGCTAATTCTGCTGAAGTTCCGGTCGTGCTTCCAAATAAAAAAGAAACAAATATCAGAGATTACGGCTTTTAGTATCTGAGTCTCACCGACTGAGCTTATGTTCATTCATACTCTCTCATCTCACCCAACTCTTCGTAGTAGATAGTAAGCCCCAACCACATTAAAGAGGATGCTGTGGAGATTTTGTGGAGATGATGTGGGGGAGGGAGAAAAGAAATGAAGAGGTACAGCTGCTCGTAGCCTGCCGGCAGGGATGGAAATCATTTTCAAACTTCTGACGAGAAATTATATCAAAGACTCCTCGCTTTTTGACCGTTCGGCCTGGTGATCAGGCAGAGTGATGTCCTCCTTTTTTATCGAAATAAAAGTGCTTTGAATAATTTTCGCAAAACCGCACGCCATTCGAGGGCTGAAGTGCCATAAATTGTAACTCCAAATTCTTTTCTTTTGCCAACAAGAGGAGAGGCAGCAATATACAAAGAAAATTTGTCATTGCGAGGCCTTGGGACGCAAGCAGGAAGCACTCAAAATCCTCATCGACTCGCAAAACAAATAAATTATGCTAGTGCACAAATGGGTTTCATAAGGGAAATAATTCATTATGCTTTCTAACTCTAATGGCACTGTATTAGAAATATATGAATGAGCAAACTGGTAGAATAAAATGTAGTTCATTTATCTAACTGTTCTTGCAGAATAGGATCATTATTGACATTTTTTATTATAAACCATGTCGAAATATGGGTTTTGTGGACCTCTACGGAGTGTATTGTTAGCATAGAACTTTCCCTCGTCAATGGATCTGGTCTTAATAATAAATCTTCCAAACCTTGGTGTATTCTGTGTTATGGCGCATTTCAGTTTTTAAATATTCTAAATGTTGAAGGTGACTCCTGCTGTTTCATTCTCCAGTCTATACTATAAATATATATAATTCCCTTTTAAGAGATCCCATCATCCAAAGGCTTCCTCCTTTAAATCTGGTTTCCCTCAGTGCTTCATTCAACACCTTTTTCAAGTCTACTATAACCAGACTCCTTATGCTGTTTGACGCCATTCACTTCCACTGTAGATACATACTCGTGCTGACCTACTCAATCTCAAACAAGCTCAGATTCTCGTCGCCTCCAAAAAAATTCAATGCTAAATTCACTTTGCCTGTTTCAATTTGCATTTTGAGTTCAGTCTTCGGTAAAGCTCTTGAAGTTTTCCCTTTGGGAAATAACAAAGACTATCCTTAGGAGGTCTGCCCATTCCAACAGCAGACTTAATTAGAATGTCTTCATCTAAAGAAAAAAAAAAACAGTTGTTGCTGTTACTTATGTCTACCACTAGCCATTATTTCCCTGTAACGACTGCTGTTGGAAGTTCAACTCCTCTTAGACCCCGACCACCAAAAAAAGCTGAGTAATAGTTTACGGTTTGCGAGACCATAACTGTAAGGGCTTCAGAATGTTCGATCATGTTATCCCCTGTTCAGTGACTTTTTCTTTAGTACCTCACTTCAACAATAAACTTAAGTCCTAATACAAAAAAGAATAATATGTTTTAATCGATTTTGGATTTAAATAATGGATGTTTAGTTTGGAGCCAGCTTAAAGCATGTACTGGTTAAGGGGAAATAAATGGCAAAAAAAAAATTCGTTAGTAAGCTGCGTAAAAATGCCCTGTTTCAAATATAAGGGTGGAATCAAAGCCTTTCAACAGAAAGGCATTTGGGATGTTTTTTTTTTTTCGCCTAAGGAAAGCTGCATTTAGGGCTAGCATTAAAACACACACACACACACACACACTTCACATTGCACCACATCGTATTACTTAGTATTATCTCCTTAGACCTGTATAGCAGACCGTTGCACAGATTGTTAAAACCAGAGGCATGCCTCTAGGCACCGGTAACCATTCCCTAAACCTACTCTTCTGTTGGCGTAAAATCCCCAAATCCCCACGAAATTAATTTTACAGTGAAACCGACTTCTCTCCCAGCTCCAGCACGGCAAGTAATGCATCCGTATTCTAATTGTCCTTTCATGGTCCAATCTAGGCCTCCAGAGAGGGACACGCTTCCTCCCCGTGGTTAAACTGTGATGAAGAGAGCCAAAGGATACAAAAACGACAGAGGACTAATGGAAAAGAGAAAAAGTCATTTTGTTTAAAGTTGTTGTTTATCCCTGGCTGCAGTGGTTTATGCTCTAAATAAGTTCACAGGTTTGTTTTAGCATTGGATCGGTCTTACTGTCATCCCCCATTGGACTAATGGACAGAATGGTTCTACCCCTAATCCCACCTACAGATGGCGGGGAAGAAGAGAAATACTACCCCTTCTCCAGGTCATACTGATAATTATTATAAATATTATTATAAATATTACTTAAGTCCCGCCAGCCAGGTGCGAAGAGCTCTCAGATGTGTATTCTCTGTCGAGACGGTCCAGCTGCCGCAGACGTCATGTACATCTCCGATGGACAGGTGCTCATGTCTGGCTTCCCTCTAGCCACTTAAAGCAGTCTACTCTGCATAATATCTTCCAAATATCCTGTACAAGAAGCCCCTTTAATTACTTAAGTGGTGTCTGGCTGGAACCCCTCGACAATTCTAGTCTAGACCTTAATTGGTGGGAGATTCTTGTGTTTCTTTTAGGTTACCACGTAACTATAATTATATATATATAGAGAGAGAGCCTTAAAAAGTATTGATGACCGCACTGTTTATGGTAATAGGTTATCGTCTGTCTCGAAAACAACAGTAGATGATATTTATTGAAATTTACTACAACAAAAAAATTGCACACCAATAGAGTTTTAAGACAGATTTCATTACAAATCTCTTATTATGTCTTTGCAGATATGTAGAGGAAAACTATAATAGAAACATCCTACCTCAGGATACTAGAAACCACCGAACACAATTTTGCGGGATACAGAAGACGATGCAGATTTAGAGGAAGACGAGCAGACAAATACAAAAGTGGGAGCTTGTCGTTCAAATACATTCCAGACGACGGTCAATGGGATCTGAATTTATCAAACTCTTTGGTGATGGAACAGTTTATGCTCCTAGCTTATTCAGAATAATCCGTCAAACGAGACCTTATCATGAGGGGAATGGGAGGATGGGGAGGTTAGCCTGGATGTAGTATCAAAGGGTAGAAACCGTGTGGTGCAATGTTCTTCAAGCTAGTTGTGGAGTGGTGAGCGAGGGCTTTAACACCACTATTCTACGATCGTAAAGTCCTTTTATGTCCAGCAGTTTTCTATAAAGAAAAATGGCATGAGACGATTATGTTTCTAAATGTGGCTAAATGGAGCAAGAAAACTACTGAAATCCTAAAGACGGAGACATTTCTTCGATTACTAACTTCTAGCAAAAAAGAGAATTAGCCACTCATTTTTTCTTTCTTTTTTAACATCAAATAACGATCCTTTCCTGCGAGATCGCTTTTCGTGCAATAAGGTCTACATATACTGTGGAAAATGTCCGCAGGCACACAGAGATTCAGAAAAATGTCTATATGTAATAAAGAATGTCTCAGCAGGCACAGACATACAGGAAAGACGATCGGTAAGCATATAGATGATATACATAATGTCCGTAAGATTGTTTTCCTGTTGAGACAAGACTAGTGCTCTTCAGAGCTGTTCAATTTTTTCCACTTAAATATCTCCAGGAAATACTGAGTATTAGAGTCTGGTCCAGTGCGACTTGCAGGGGGAATCAATGAAATCTGAAAAGCAAAAACGGGTGTGTGGGTCTCGTGCGCATGCGTAGACATGACAAAATCCCCCACCCTCCCACAAGACCAATCTCTTCTTTCTTCCGTCTCTCTGTCCTTGCTTTGCTGTGGCATTCATGTGTAACTTAGCATAATACATAGCTCTCGTTCTCCCTCTCTCCCCCTCTCCATCTCTTCCTTCCTCCCCCTCTCCATCTTTTTGTCTCTCTCTCTCTTTCTCTACCCCCCTCTCACTCAAAACGTCGTTGAAGAAGAAGATGATCGATGTTAATACCATGCGAGAGTTTGAATATGTGACATATTTCATTGATTACTCACTTCCAACACTTCAAAGCCATTTTTTCTACATGTTAGTTCTGACCTGGTTTGTCATTGGTCGCAGCAGACTGCTATTGAAAACTTAACAGGAGCCTGACAACTACTTTTATTGGACAGTTTGACAGCATTCAGCTGCAACAAAATATTTCTTTGAACGAAGGAATGAATAAATGAATGAGGACGATTCGTCTTGACAGTGACGACGGATGTTGCCTCGTTAGCGCCCAACTGTAGCCTGCATGACGTCCCCTGCTGACAGTTCGGGAACGAGAGATGTCCTGGAGAACTCTTGATGGATAGCACATTCAGCCAAACGTTTTACTGCTCAGAAGTTTTGATCCCCAGCGGTTCGTCTTTATGGGTGGAACTCTAAGCCTGCAGATAAATTGTCCTCAGCTCTTCTGCCATGGAGTAGGCTGTGCGCCCATCATGTTTCCAGACGAATGACTATTACAGATGGGTATTCCAAGCCAAGCATTTTCATTCCATAAAGTCTTTTTCAGATTAAACTTACCAACCTGAATTTTAATTTCAAAAAATGGAAACTAAAACTTGTTTTAATCTTATAACTTCAATGCCTACTTTCCCAGGAAACTGAATATCTTTACATTCCAACATTAACTACATAAGGACACATAAAATGTTTTTACTAAGAGTGATCATCAAAGATGTAATACTTTTAGTTACGAAGTAAACAAACCTATAAATAACAAGAGTACAAGTAAATACCTGGTTTGAATATCAAGATCAAAAATATGTCAGCGTTAATAGAACAGGTAGACTGATACAAGTGAAAGTTATTGGTTCTTTACTGTAAGGAATTTTTCAGTCTTGAGAGTAAGCTCACTTGCTGCTTGGTTGGATGCATTTCAGGCTTGGATAAGACTTAAAGAAATTCAGGAGTCATCTAAAATGTCTACAGTGTAAGGAAAAGTTTGAGGGAGGGTCAAGTTCACCTCAAGTAGAAAATCGTCCTGCAAACTCTACTGAAGCGTTCTAGGAAACTGTAAATGCAAATGCCAAGCAGTTTTGGCTCCTCAATCTTTTCAAACATCCAAGTTATATGAGAACTAAAACACAGCTGTCGAGACGCACACAGACGATCTTAAAAATAATTGCTTCATGTTGTGACGAGGAACCAGCAGGGTTTGTTCCATCGCTTTCTTCCATTAATTTGAATTTATGCACTCCCAAATGTACAGCTGTTGACAAATAAAATCATTTTGTTTTTGCAAGAGGAAGCTACTGTATTGCAACTTCAGTAATGGCCCTTCAAGTCTGGAACTATTCTGACTGAGCTAAATGGTAATCCTTTCAGTTCTGGCTTTTCTTCTGTTCAGAAGACGTTCAGTTCGCCATTTTGCATTTCCAGTGAAACCATGTCCAGTCTGAACAATTGGAGATCTTCACAACCTCTAAAGATACGAAGATAGACCCTTTTCGGC
Source organism: Pomacea canaliculata (assembly GCF_003073045.1). NCBI lineage: Eukaryota > Metazoa > Mollusca > Gastropoda > Architaenioglossa > Ampullariidae > Pomacea > Pomacea canaliculata. The sequence continues at coordinate 5,756,360 of NC_037591.1, forward strand.
TTTCCACCAATCATGTGGTGTTTGTCTCTCGACCTTTGTTCGTCGCTTCCGGATGCGATCCAATCGTCGCCGTTATTTTTACCACGTGGTGTAAAGGGCATCCACTCGAGTTCACACAGCTGTAAAGAGACTGACGAATTCTCTTTCTTCATCAAAATAAAGACATTCAATCGCGCACAATGCCTCTGGTGCTAAAGAAATGCTTCCAACAGTCGTTAAACTGGGCAAGAAAAACGGCAGAAAAATGGCCGACGTCTGACGGGCCACTTCAACCTGCACTGGAGCGATCTCAACTAGCGTTTCTGACTCGTCATAAGGATTTGGGCCTCTGAATGAGGGTAGTAAAAAGTTTTCCAAAAGTTTTAAAGTCTTTTTGATACACGTAAGCTAAGATCTGTAAGAAAGCCAGCCATTAGTCTGGGAATTTCTTAGCAAGATATGAAAAGTCTGTATTTTCTGTGTGTACACTTCCAGCAATGCTTTTTGCAGAGCTAAAAAAATATGGATAGTAATGTAGATTTTGGTTGTCTCCACACCTAACACACCACCTTCCTTCAGTAAACAAGAAGAGCTGAATATGAGTCGAATGAGAAAATGGAATGGAATGGTTTTTTTAAGCATTGAAGGTCAGTGAAAGGATTCAGAACAGTTGTTTGACAAAAGAATAAAGCTGATGGTTCCACAAAAATTAATAGGGTTTTCGTTTTCATACCCTTTATTTATTGACCGATTTTGAGCACATTGCACGAATGTAGCATCGTAAAAGGAATGTTTACAAATAAAGTCTAAGCATTATAAAAGTAAAATAAGTCTTTGGTAGAAGTTTCGAGAATTTTAGTCAATTCTTCCCCCTCAAAAAAAATAATACAAATAAACTAGCTTTCAGACAGAATGCGACGTTTTTCCCTTGGTTCCCTACGACTGAAATGTCAGAATGATTTCTTTAGAAAAAGACGAACTAGTCATCAGGCCGTGCCAATATTTGTTCTAGAGAAGGAGAGAAGGGTTCTCCCCATTCCCGTTCTTCTGTTCATTGAATTAAAGGTCGCGGGTCAGAAGTTAATTACAGAGTTGTATCGCCCTTCAGGCGGCACACCCCAGTCGTGACAGGGACAGAAGAAGACACGAGGAGTAATGAAAACACTGTGTGGGCTGGGGATGGACGACCATCTCCTTTCTCCAGCAACAAACTGACGCATTTCCTAGTTTGAGCCGCCTTCTGCCTGGCATCTATATTGTTATCCAGACGAACTGACCGATTAACAGAAAGAATGTTCTGGAACCTACGGTTCCTCGTTTGCAGATGGCTCTGTGGTGTTAGTGAGCTGAAAAATCTCAAAGTGAAGAGAGAAGAGGAATGGGGCTGTTAAATTCTGCAAAGAAAGTTGAGTGAACAGATTAACAACTAACTCGTCAGTTTTGAAATCATACAATTACAAAAATTAAAGAAAAAATTCCGTAATGTGAAGATGAAGACGAAATGACAGAGGCAGGGTGATCAGAATATTGAGACAGTCTCGTCCTCAGAGTTTGAATATGAGGCTGGTGGACTTCAGACAGAGCCAGCCAGCATCTATATGAGCTTTAGACTAATAAACAGACATACACATGCTTTCTCTTGCTACATGAAGTAGCACTAAGCATTTGTTCTGGCTTCTTTAGTGAATAACATAATTCAGTTCTTGACCTGTCCTTCCACCCTTGAGAATGCCACGGTAAACTTTCGGAAGGACTCCAAAAAATAACAACATTAAAAACACTGACATTAAAGCAAGGCTTATTTGGTAATTAATAATAATAATTGCGAAATGTATAAAGCACAAACTCACACTCATAAGGATGATGGTCTTACCGCTTAAGAACAAGAACGAGACATGGACAATGAGGGACAGAAGAGCAACCAAACAACACATGAACGAGGAAAGGAGAAACAACAGTACGGATGACAAATAAAAGACAAATATAAAAAGGTAAAGAGGATTCAAGTAAGAGATCACCAGCACTTCCTGCTGCACCTGATGCTCTGTTGTTGCGGTAGGCTTTGTATGCATGTTTCTATTTTACTGGGGATTTTTCCTCCTCTGGATATTGTTTCCTCTGACATGTTTTGGTGTGTCTCTATGTATACTATAAATATCTTGTTTGTTTGTTTTTGCTTATCTGTGCATTACAAATTTGCATTATTGTTGTTTTGTAAAACGCGTTGAACCGCCTTCATAGCGGTCATCATCATCATCATCATTTTCCCACGTCTTAACAATAAGCTCCTGGTGATCTCCCCGTAACCTTTCACCTCCTGCCCTTTGGATCTCGGGTCTATATTCAGCACAATAAGATTTCAGAAGTGTCACTGATCTCATCACCGCTAAATATTGTGCCCTCTAGTAGAACACAAGACCGCATCATTAGAAAATCTCAGAAAGCATGTTCCTCGTCTCCAGTTTCGTTAGGCAAAGAAACCTAGCACATTCAAATTGGTTGAGATGTTTTTTAGTCAAAATCCAGCCTCCATTTGGCAGCACGTCCAATGTTTCCTATTTCATTCTTGAGAATTTCAGCACGTGGAACTGAAAGTTCTAAGAGAAATTCTGCCTTCTATACTGGAGCAGGCGTACAAAGCTGTGGACTTCCTGTTGACATTGATGATGCGTATGATTGGTGACCATGCGACGATATGTTCGCAGTAAATGTTCACGTCACCTGTAACACCTGTAACACCTGTAACACCTGTAACAGTTTTACGGGAGTCGTTAGCCCATCGCGATAACTGCGATGTCGAGGGTTAGTAAGGAAGGATGAAAAATTATTTTAGACTGAGTGGAAAAAAAAATACTTTGCATTAAAAGTAAATACGTGGATTTTGTGGGCCTAAAAGTGTTTTAGAGATATGGGAGGAGAGGGAGAGGGCAGAAAGAATAAAGTTCGATAATTAATTTTTTTCCTTTTCTTGTCTTGATTCTAGTTTTTAAATACGCCGAAAAACACGCGTGTGAATATGGAGGAGAGTGGTGTCCTTTAATGGTCATGGGGAAGAAGAAAATTAAACTGTAAAGTTAATCCTTGACAAGTTTTCTTACTCTGCTGCCATCGAATGTCGTGAATTACGACTGGTCGATTTGACGGTTTTTGGCAATCACGTCAAACTCCTTCGGCCTGAAGGCAGCAAAAGTGGGCCACGTAGCCATGGCCGACCACGGGTTTCACGTGACCCATTTGAACTAAACCCCCGATGGCGCGTGCTCCCAGCTAATTAAACAGTCGCGAGAAATCTCGAGATCTCGCGAGAGTAAACTCACACGCAGGCACCCCGGCAGAGGGCACGTTGCACTCCAATGGACGTGCAGCCGACAGACAAAGCGGACGGATAAGAGATTAATAAAATAAAATTCTTGAAAGGTATATAGAAGGGGACAAATAAAAGTGGAGATGTCGATGTTGAAAATTTTGGCAGATAAATTTGCAAGTCTCTGACACCGTGCTGTCAAATCATCGAATCATCGTCGCCATATTCATCGTAACCGAAATAGAAAAGGGTTTCAACGGGTTTTATCCGTCTTCGAGCTTGACGTCAGTTCAAACTTAAATAAAGTGCACTGGCCTCGCACTCTTGAGCGGGAAAGTGTGCCATAAAAGCGCATTTTTATTTTGTTTTGTTTTTCAGTTTGCATGTTTGCCTTGTATTAGAGGATTGTGACTAACAGCGCTTTGCACGCACATGCATTGACCTGTGACAAAAGGCATCAGACAGAATGACACATAGATGCCATTCGTGCATCTGTATTTTTTAAAGCCTTTTACCTCCCCCTCCACACATCTGTCATAATTCATTTCTTTTGTGTTTTTCCGGTTTTAAATAAACCGGCTCGCATTCGTTTGGGTCGCAGATGCTCCTTAAAAATAAATCTGTGAAATGTCAAATACTCTTTTTATGTCTAATGGAAACCTCAGGCTACTTCACACGTGGTCGCCAAAGACCTGTATTTTTCCTTTACCCTCTGGAAGAATTCTATTTTCACATGCAACATTTGCAAGGCACGATCTTATCTTGTCTGTGGGAGTGCAACTCGGGAGTGGCATCGCCTTCAACACTTTGCCATCAAGCCAGCCTTGGAAACCAGTCTTTACTAGTCACACTGTCGCTTCCCCGTCCTTCACTTCTCTGATTTCCCGACATCTGCGCACCGAAGGAACAGCGCAAAGTGTGATGACTGTCATTATTCTCAATTCGGCATAAGCTGAGTTCCTGATAAATGAAAGTCTGGCTCCGGAGGGGGACTGGACACGACGAACTGATCGTTAAATGGTAGGTAATGGAAGCCGACGTGAGGTGAAGAAGATCAAGAAATTAAGAGCTCAGAGGAGAGTATAAAGGATCTGAGGTACACTTTATAAAGACTAGTCCTACTGCAACTCGTAATGGCACGAAAAATAGAAACTGCACCATTACCAATAGCACCAGAAGAAGATGTTGCTTCTGATGATACTGGTCGTATTGGTGTTGATGGCCATCTTCGCTTCCTAATGGCTGATTTTTACAAACTATAAGAAAAGTTTTTTCACAAGTTAAATTTCAAGCATGCTTTCTCTTTTCTCTCTTTCTCTTGAAATGGCCCTATGTCTAATTAATAAAAAGTTCAAGTTTTCTCTCCTTCTCTCTTTCTCTCTCCATCACACACACACACTTTATCTTTTCTACCTACCAACCACTCTGTCTGCCTGCCAGGCTGTCTGTTCAGTCTATTGCAATAAAAGCTGTTCTCTCAAAGTTTCACACGTTGGTAATAAATAATTACTATGATTTCTGTTTTCGGTAAGAATTTTCTCTGCTAATTTACTTCTGATCATTTTGTTACTTCAGTAATATCAAATTTCCGACGTAATACATGTGTAATACATGGATGAATGTTTATTAAGGGCAAAGTCACTTTAAGCATTAAAATTTAAAGATTTTAGAAAACAACCCAATAGAAATGAATAAAATAATAGAATCCGATACTTTGACAGCGGTGGAGAAGAGATTAAATTCCAAATGTCACATGCTTAGATGCATATCCCGCCAAACATTAAAGAGTTCGTGAACTGAGTGTTAGTGTTCATTGTTTCGATTAAAGTGATTGTCTCATTACCATAATAGGTGCCTTGGGACTAGGAAAAGCAATCAACAGCTCTTCCTCTGAAATATATTCTACTTTCCCAGCAAGGTATGTGAAAGACATTGCTTATTCAGGGCTGAAAAAAATTCGCATGCCTTAATTCATAGTCCCTTCATTTTTTCCGAGCTTCCAAGACTGAAATTGAAACATGACTCCATCATTATTTTCCTTCCATTACAAACCTGAGAAAAGCAACAGAGAGTGTGTGTGTGTGTGCAAAAAAGAAATTATAGACGGTCAGTGACATGATACTACTTTTAATACTTATTTTGATGTACGTGTATGTATTTATTGCAGGAAATGCAGCCCTAAGAAACCCTAAAATTTAATGTCCAGGCTTTTACAAAATACGTGTTTGCCACAGACTGAGGCAAACTTGGGAAGGACTTAGCTGGTAATGAGACAGCTTAAATTAAGCACCGGCCCTTGGTACCTCTCCGAACTCACTCCCATCTATACGTCCACGCGACTTCTTCGCTCATCTTCTGACATCAAGCTTCTTCGAGTCCCACTAGCTAAGACAAATGGACAGAGGTCTGTCTCCTACCAAGCCTCATCAACGGAACAGATTACCCGTCAGCCTTCGACAGTCTGATTCTCTTACCACCTGTAAGTCCAAGCTGAAGACATCTTTTTCAGAACGACTTCCCATCATGTTATTTTGTCTCGAAATCACAGAAACTTTAATCACCGAGATAATCACTTTTGTCTAGCAGCCGACACAAGTCATGTGTAAAACAATTGTTGTCCAAACGCTAATTTTATTAAATATCTGATAAGAATCTCAGAGACACAAACAGGTTCACAGCAATGTAGACATTTTTCTTGAAACTGAAAGACTTGGTCCAATCGTGACCACCGTTCGATGAAACTGTTCCTTGTCACCGTTTTACACTCGCGTAACCTTGACAACGTGGTCTCGCTTGGAGACTGCAGTGCTGTACACCAACAATGGCTCGAGACAGACGGTGAGGTCAATGTTTTAGCTTTGTCCTTAGCTTTTTACTGTAGTATATATATATATTTATAGGTTTTTCTTTGATAGCAGTATTAACTGTTGCTGTACCTATTATCCTCGCATGACGCCCATCAGACGCCTGGAGGTCATAGTAAAAATGTAATTTCATACCAACCAGATGAGTAATTATCTTTGAAATACATTTATAGACACTTCGTGTCACATACTTTCAACAAATATATCCAGAAAAACAAGAATATTAAAGTTAATTTTACCCCCATGGCCTAGTTTAAGGTTCTTTTGTCAGGGTTGCTTTTTGTTTGCAAATATGGGGCATGGTTGTGGGTGATTCAGTCTCCTTATCTTTTCTGTAAAACGCTCTAAGCAAATCATTGAAAAAGTGCTACATAAGTTCTCATTATTGTTTTATTATTATTGTTTGGTTTTTTTAAAAACTGTTGTTTTTTAATACCCTCAAAGAGTCTTTATTTTAGCGCTGCCACTATTTGTTGAGTGATGACTCCATTGTGTATCGTACACCTGGTGTAGGTGTAGATGTGTCTGGTGTAACTCAAACACGTTGCAGTGTTGTTTTGATTTGCCAAAACTGGTTGAAGCAAAGACATTGAAAACATCAAGAGCAGAGAGCATTTTGATGAAGAACAATGGATGTCAAAAATAAAATAAGATGTTGCAAGTCTAGTTCTCATCAAAGAATATCCTCCACAACAGACGTATACACCTTTAGTACTTAAGTACACAAAATTTAGAACTGATATTTTCAAAGCCTGAGATGCTAACCATCGGGTACTACACGTTCCTGGAAAAGTAGTAAACTCCCTTTTCCATTTTCTGTTTTTATTTCACATTCTTTGTTAGCTAGTAGCTGATTACAAGTTAGTTCCATAGTCAGTCCCTTCAGTTATAGGTTGTTTTCTTGATTCTCGTCACAAATTTAAACTTTATTGGAGAGTTCAAAGTATGTAGGAATTTTTTTTTACCCCATACCCATCGATAAAACTTGAAGTGGTAGACTTCTCATTCTCAAAGCCAGACAGTAGACTACTCATCAAGAATACAGCTAGTTGTCAGAAGACAGATATTGTCTGTGTCTCATTAAGAGCGTCAGCTTTGAAACTCCATCATAAAAAAGGATGAAGAAAATTAAAGGATGTCCCAGCTAGGTTCTTCATTTCCTTTATCGATTCGCCTTTTATTTCCTTTGATGTGGCTTTTCAAAAAGATTCATACCTGTCCGCGATTGTTTGTCATTTCGCATTATTGCCTGGTCCTTCGTCTCAATAAACTTTTATTTTTGGTTTGAAGATTCTTGAAAATTTATTTAGTTATTTTAAGAGCTTGATGAAATAAATTAAAATGCTTTCTGATCTATCGTCAGGTGAGGTTGTACAGTATATTATTAATGTTAGATATCAGTAAATTAGTTCAGTTACAGACTTGAATAGAGTAAGGGAAAATATTGTTTTAAAAATATGCGAGGATTTTGATTACTTGCAAAAATATTCATTTTTCGTATTCTTTCGCTTTCTTTCTTTCTTTCTTTCTTCCCTCTCACTTTCTGTCTCTCATTCATTCTTATCAAACCAGCTCTCCTTCACATTATTTAGGTCCTCTCTCTCTCTCGTGTTCGTTATTTCATTCACTTGTAATAATTATAAATCCATCAAACTCTACAACGGCACATAGACTTACCAACAGAAATCCTCCTCCTACTATCCTGTTTACTGGCTCCATTAACCTGAAAACCTCCTTCACTGATCCCATCAGAACAAAGAAAAGACAGAGAGGACGAAAACAGAGACTCCGACTGGCTAAAATCGTTTCGTATTCAACAGTTATCGGTCTTCCTGTCGGCATCCAACTGATGGCGCGTTCTCTGTGGAATGCACGCCCCCTAGCGGCCATACGTAGCTTCCGGCTGCGCAAGAAAGGAGCGCTCATGTACAGCATTGTCTGCGCACTTCCGGTCCTGAATCAGAGGTTCGTTATTGCTGACGTGTCTGTGCGTGAGGCTGTAACACACAGGACGAAGTGGAAAGAAAGTTTTGGTTGTTATTTGGACAATGCGTTGTTATGACAGGATATGGGTTTTATTTGTTTCTGCCATGAACTTCCAGACCGGAGCTCTGGGCATTATTGATGGCTGGAATATCCTGTTTCACGCAGACTTTGTCTAAGTCCTTCGTTCGCGAGTATGTACTCAAGTATCCATGCATTAGGCTTCGTGTTCCATCCCAATTAGCACATTTCTGCGGAGCCAGACTTCAATTATAATCGTGGAAGAACATCTGCCGGTGGCAGTATGATAAACGCTTGGGGGCTAATTCTTTTACTTACCCCCTCTGAATTCATCATCGTCGTCGTCGTCGTTGTTGTTGTTGTTGTTGTTGTTGTTGTTGTTGTCGTCGTCGTCGTCGTTGTCGTCGTCGTCGATACTTAGCCCTCATTGTCAGTGCATATGTATTTGAGGCCATATCTTTCGTTTTTGAAACCTCGAGTAGATAGCCCTTCTTATCAACAGGGCAATAAAAAGGTCAGATACAAGTAACCCAAAGAAAAAGCGCAGTCAATATTAGATCATTTCACATACACCAACACAGTGACTGATATTACCAACGACAGCACGAGATAATCAGTGGCTTGCCAGACCATCGCCAAGATCAAGACCAATGTCATCAGTGATGAATGTCAGGTCAAGGACTGGGGATGGTCGTTGATTCAGAAGCAGGAAGCCAGGAGGATTTAAGCAGAAGCACTTCAGCCTCTTATAAAGCCCCAGAATGATTGCTGTGAGACAAAAATCTAAAGTTAAAATGTTCTCATTACAAAAAAAAATGCCATTTATTTATTACTCCAGTCATTACTCTTCCTTGTGCGTGTATTTATTGCGATTGTTGTTTTTGTTGCACTGTACGTGTATTGGCTGCTGCAAGAGTTTGCTTCATGGTCCGCTCAGTAACAAGCTACCCCGGTTGTGTTTGTCTGAGTGCCTGAATTCTTGGCAGTAATGTAATATGGCAGCAACGGTGAGCCTATCATTTTTTTGCCAGCGATTCTGATGTGCCATATCCTTGTACGATGGAGCTTCTGCCTTATTTGCATCACTTTGTTACATTGAATACTTCTCATTCTGAGAGCGGACATTCCTCGTGACTCTTGAGTGCCTCCTGTATTAATAGTTATAGCTACTGTACTCGTATCTTGGTTGACACTACACACTCTGGCGGTTGACCCTCATGTTAGCTCAGTTCTTTTGGTCGGATTTGCTCTCAGACAGTCCAACGTACTTAATGGTTTTTAGTATGGCTCAAAGCAAGAATCAGAGTCCGCAAAACCGTCAATGATAGGAATAATCTGCCTTTCTACTGGACATGAAGAAATGTGGCAGATGTTTAACAAAAATGTAGATGTAAAATTTTATCGTCGCAAGGTTAAACGATGAAGCTGAGAATTATAAAAATATGCTATTTTTTTAACAAATCGGGTCATGATGGCCTATTTATTTACAATGGATAAAATATGTTTGGTAGACGGACTCCTAATTAAAGGTAAAGAGTGACCCCTTCCGCACCACCCCTTTCGGACGAGAAATTAGTCCACGAAAATAAAAGATGTTGACTACAATTAAAATCAGTTGATGATTTCAATTGTTCATCTATTTAACGCTTTGCTTAATTGGATTAGATGGATATGAACAACGCTTTGGACTCCGTGCGTTAGGTGCTGGATGTGTTGTACTTGTATTGTTCTGCATATGCACTGCTTCTTCAAAGAAGTGGAAATGCTGCATTATGCATGTATAAGCTCCTTTCCTTTCCTTCTAGAATAAAAGGCTCGTGTCAGTCTTGACAGTAATTCTTTGTTTCTGTCTGAGTGCCTGATTTCTAGGCAGTTGTTCAACGCATTCTCTTCCACGAGCTTCTACAAAACAGAAGAGAAAAGCTTTTTATCTAAGCTTTTAAAAGTGTTTGTGCAGTCTCATACCGGATTCCATTTAAAGAAAACCATTTTCAATTTATTATCAAGGAACCAAAGAAACTGTTTCACTTTGGTCTTTTTGTTTTTTCCTTGAAAGTAAATTTGTAAGAAAACTTCAGTGACTTTTTTTACTTTGATTGCCAAAGTGCAGTTTAACTGTAAATTGGTATATTTTTTGCTGCTGAAAGAGGATTAAACAATTTTTACAATGGTGCTTGCTTCTTTTTCACGATCTTTAAGTTATCTAATGATAAACATCGTGGAATTGGAGTAGTAGGTCAGAATACTCTCCTTGATGAGACATCGTGACCTACTGGCGGGTACTTTGATACTATATGAACTATTTATTCTAATTCTAAAAAGCACTGCAACGTGTATGTAATTTTATTCGAAGGTTTCTTTGTTTGTTGTTTGGTTGTTGTTTTTGTTTTTTTGTTTTTGTTTTTTTTTTTTTTTTTTTGTTTTTTGGGGGGTTTTTTTTTGTTTTTTTTTTTTTTTTTTTTCTTTTCTTTTTTTTTTTTTTTTTTTTGATACTGTCAAGGGATGTGTATATTATAAGATACCAATTGTAAATGCAATACAAAATGAAGTTTACCTACAAAACTGTGCATGACTGCATCTACCTCACTACACTACAAACGTCTCTTCTTTGTATTAGACCCAAGCACTGAGTTTACATGATTCTCAACCACACGGAGAGACGAACACTTGTTTCAATTATTCTTTTTTTTATCTGAATGTGCGCAAGTCGCCATGGGAACGGAGCATACTGCTTTCAGTTTTCCTCTTGTGTTCGTGTTTAGAAGCCGCTCCAAGGCCGATTCATCGAGAGATGGGGGAGGAGATAGAGGACAATACTCATGTGAAAAACACAGTGAGTCCCTTTGTGTCTGGTGACGGGTGGTGTATTGTTTCCTGACGAGGTTTTTGCATCGATCCTGCCATCGACTTAAGTCTTCTGGCCGTCTCTTCCAGCTTACCTCGAGGGCTGCATGAGAACATCCTGCTTTTAGGCACCCTCGTTATTTTTTTTTTTGGTGGCCATTTTTCTGTACCTTAAAGGTTTAGTGGGGTGAAATATCTTTTCTTATGACTAGGTAGAGTGAATATCCGCACCCACCACACTCTTCGATGTTAGTTCTCTTGATGACACGTGATACTCGTGTACACAAAGGTGCACCTAATTAACATATGGTCTTAAATCTCCAATTTGCATCATCTTTAATAACGTAGAAAAATCTGTAACTTTGAAATGGGTGTCTTTGATTTTTGGAAAGTAGCATTTTTCCCTTTAAATCTTTAATCAATCAACCACTGCTGCTTACGAATATCTGGACAGAGATGAAATTTCAGCTTTATCGGAAATATCTGGGAACTGAGTGCAAAGTCCATCACTTGGCTATGATAGTATGACAATTATCCGAGATGTTCATAAAATATGAGAAATCTAACTGAGTGTTCGGCATATTGTTTACGCGGCGGCGGATCGTCTAAGTTCGTTCAGAGAAAGAAGATAGAGTTATAATCTCGAAAGGTTTCTTTCCTGAACTGTCCTTTTCGAGAGAAGCACCATATCCTGCAGAATCATGTTCCCAGAAGACTTTGTAAGCAGGCTGTCATAGTCATAAAAATCTTTACTTTAGAAAGACATGCATTTCTGTCTAAAAAAATAAGATACACAATGGATAACACTACGGAAACAGTCCATGGATGAATAAAAAACTGAAAATGGGTGAAGTAGTATGTTTGATTATGAAATATATTTCTTAAAGATGGGTTTTAAGGAGTGACTAGAAAGCTTCAACCACAGACACATTACAAAATTCAAGAATTCTGAAAAAGTAGGAATGAAAAGGTGAAGGAGTTTTGTCGAATTTCTCCCGTCTGATGTTTTGAGAGAGTAGGGACAACACGAACAGACCGGAGAGACTGATTCTGATGGTAAGTCCGTCAGTAGCTCAGACAGGTATGTGATCAAATTCCAGGCTGCAGAAGAAAAAGTCTGCACCAGCCGTAAGTACTGCCGATCCCAAGAGCCATTCTGACCTCCGGAATAAAAGAGCAGGCGTGATTAAAGAGGGCGCGCTGTCTGGAGCTAAACACGTCCTGGGGGCACGTGACCAGCCCTTAAAGCTCCTCATCCGATAAAAACCGTGACGACAAGCATGTGACATGAGGTTTAGTCACGATTTCTCACAGAACAGTTGCCATGCAACAACTTGCGAAGCAAGGAAAGTGCAACAAAGAACCTTCCAGGAAGAGGTCACTGAGGGGTGACGAAGCCTAAGTTTTATTTTTATCTCTTCACAAAGTCGTGAAAATTGCGGTGCCTTTGAAGCCAACGGTTGCTCATACAAACTCTATCCTGTCCTCTCAAACAACGTTTGAACTATGTACCAGTCCTGCTAATTTTCTGGTATCGATCCTTCTTCGAGCATGAAGCCATTTCCTCTGGCATCAAGTCTGGCAGCAGGAAATGCGATCCTCCCAAGTGTATCAAATTTAGCTTTCAGGTGCTGGTGATGTTAACATCGCCTAAACACGAGCTTGTACTATCTTTGAGTTTCAAAACTCTTTACTCGCAGCTAAACGGTTTAGTGCACCTGATCTCGCGAGTCCGGTGTCCATCCGGGTCTTCAATCGTGAGAGAGAAACATTGTTGTTTCCAGAAGCTACGGCTGGCTTTTATCTTTGATAAACCTTTAGAAAGTCGTTACCTTGTGGTGCAGTGTACGTTCGCTAAAATGGCAAAGTTCGTTTCCTCACACAAGCAAAAATATTGTTTTGGTCTTCAATACAGTTCTCCTCACTATCAATTTGTACAGAAACCATTATAGTGAATCACAAAGCAATGGAAAATCATTAATTTGATTGCTGTCATCAAGTAGTGCGGCTTCCGAAGCAAGTATTTACAAACCAAGGACTGGAAGGATCATGGCAGGAAACCTAAGCAATCCTTTCCATGTCAAGAAATTCAGATTTTGATAAATTGAAGAGCCGAAGAAAAAATATTTACCAATATTATAAAGAGAACAAGGATCATCTTCATTATCCTTCAAGCAAATATTGGAAATGGAGATTCGAGCACAGTCGATGTGGCATGTTGCTAAGCACCTCAGATGATGCTAAGCATCAGTTAAAACGCTGAATTGCACTCACTCCAGTCATTTTATTGTCGGGGTTAGAGTTCAGAGCATTGATCTATCCACCTCTGCTCGTCTCTTCCATTCTCAAATGGATATCCAAATCATTTCTAAACCAAAACGAAGTTCGACATGTTGAAGATGAACTCACCAATGCAATCTACACATCGCGACAAACAAGTTGAAAAATAAGAGATGAGATGATAAAATCAACGAATTTAGCATCTCTTTTTTGTTTCAATTAACCCGCAAAATATGCGATGAGACGACTTTCAATAAATAAATGCGCTCTTAATCTACAATTCAATTATTCTTCTCCGAAAAATGAACATGCTGCCTAATGAGATCATCCAACAAGACTGTTGGCAGTTCAAAAGAATTAGAAAGAATGGAAGTGAAAAGGAAAGAAAAAAAGTTGAACGAAAGGTGGGAAATAAAAAACGGAGGAAATGTAGAAAAGAGCTCAAGAAAGTAAGACTAAAAGGATGTCTACAACATGTACATGACGAAAACAAAGTTAGCCTGTTGTTGATCTTCAGGTCAATCAAAACACTCGTACACCCTTGCTTGATCTTTCTGTCTATCATCCTACATCCTACACACCTGTCCCTGTCCGAGAGTGCACCTTCGTGCACAAGAGTAAGAGCGAGTGTATTATCCGTAAACATATGTTTACCTTGCAAAACAAGTTTTTCTGGCGAAAGCACGCATCTCTTAAAATAAATTCCTCAACATGGTGTAGTCAACAATATATTTACTTCTTAATAATGTACTGCAACTAGCAACATGCAGAATGTACAACACACTACATCGACAAAATTCAGATGTAGGTAAAGTAAGTAATACACATATTTCACTGCACACAAATTAGGATATAAATATGCCTCCTTTTCTAGTTTGCCAAACAGAACATTAATGAATCACTAACAAACAGAATTGACTACACTTGACGGAGTCGGCAGAGGACAGAAAATAATTCACACTTGCTAGCCATCCCACTTGCTTGCCACATACACAACACTCAACAGTCGTCAGAAAAAATACTAAGCATTCGTCAGATTCAGCAACGTACATAACATACTGGTCATCAGCAGACAGAACATCAAACAGATGACAGCATCATGCAAAGCATACCCCACCCTCGTCAAAACAGCAAACACTGCTTACCGTGGCCTTTCAGTTGTCGTTCTTGTGTCGAGTTACGCTCCCTTGGCTATTCTTGTTATCATACTTGGCGACGATGCTGGAGCCGCGAGGAAGCAGGAGGTAGTAGTTGTCCTAGAGCAGACGAGGACGGTTGGGTGTGCCGTTAAATGACGGGCTGCAGACAAGGGCATGTACGCAGATTGTCTCCCCTCCAGCCTCGCCAGTGATGGACGACAACACCGTAAAGACGACGTCACGGAGGGAGGATGTGGTTGGAGAGGTTAGGGACGGGGATGGGGACAGGAAAAGAGGGGAGAGATGTTGGTAAACGGAAGCTTGGAGATGTCTGTGCTGTTGTTGACTCAGACAGTCTAGAGGGGAAGACTTGCTGGAAATCTTTGTTCGGTTTTTTTTTTTTTCGGCACCCTGGGGTGATCCTACCCTGAGAGGTTTGTAACACACTATGTCTGCACTTAACTGTGCACAGTCACTGTCCTTTCTATCCTATAAAAAAAACACGTGTACATACATGCGAACAGTGAAGACAGACGATTTTAAATGTCATAGATAACTGTCAAAACACTTGAATGTGGAACATCATCTGCACAGGTAACATGGTTTTGTCCTAAGCGTGTAGGTAAGATACTTATGAAAACATAGTCTTAAAAATATGTTTTTCTACCTTTTCTGCAATAATTTAGTTCACAAACTGACGGTAGACACAAATACATTGAATATTATCTTGTAAGCACAGTATTTATACTCCGATGTAAACCGCTCTGAAACAACGGGAAGCACGAGAAAATTTTCCAGTAATGGTCATAAATAAGCCACTCTGAAACTCTGTTGTTAACAGTCTGCGGAGTGTAAAGTAGGGGGAGTAATTAGTCAATGTCGATGGTTAACGAAGTTAAATTGGATGGCACATCAGGGACACACATTAGAGAAAGTTGCTGTCTGACACATCCATTAGTTTGAGGTTAACATTCTAGTGGAGTTCATTTTCTCTAATGACTAGGTAAAGACTCGGCGCAAGATCCTGGGTGAATGCCCTCTTCTACCGTTGAGATACCAGCCTGCAAGCATTGTCATACCCAGGATGAAGTCCGTAGCAGAAATTTGAGATGAAAGCAGTCAAACTGGGAAAGTTTTTGAGGTGAGAGCTCGACCATGTGTTACTTTGATGTGTCGCTGGACGGTCGGTATGAGATTATCTTTGTAGGCGAGTACCTCAAGCAAAGGAAGAGGAACAAAATGTTCACCCTGGTCTGATAAAATAGTATTTTACTCCTGCTATTATTTAGTGGGGAAACATTCACCCTATATATCTTTGAACACGATAATTACTTAGTGAACACTATCAAAGTAAACTGGTTGACATGGTCAAATATTCTGACATGCGTGTTTGCTAGCGTGCACGTGCCGGCTATACTGTATCTCCAAAAGAAACGACACAAGTCAGTCACAAAGCAAAGAAAAAGAAGTTTAAAAAATTATAATAAAGGATTTTACTTGTCAGAAAATTGTCGTGGGAGGAAAACCAGTCCTATAGCAAAAAGAAGGATGAAACGAGCAGGAAGTCAGATGAAGGAGGAGAGCATCAATAACGACCATGAAGCTTAAGAGCTCATGACTGAGCCGAGAGCAGGAAGGTGAACAGAGAAAAACATGTTAAAGTCCATCTCGATGCCTGTAGGTAACTCGGGTAATGAGTAACAAATGAAAGAAAAATTTTGTCGAGTTTTAGGTGTACTTCTTTTAATGTGAACAAGCATGACGTCACGAGTTTCTATTTTGACCTAGATTGGGGGAAATACCATCTTGCACTCAGATGCACCCAGTCGTTAGAAAAGAAATAACACCCAACTAGGCCTTTAAAGTTCGGCTTCAAAGTTAAAATTATCAATGAGACTGGGCTGCCAAAAGGCAGGAAGTTGTCCAAAGGTTTCTTTATCCTACTTCGGAAAACTGACCGTTAATGTCTCTTGTTTTTCTTCAAAAAACAAAACGTGTTGCAGAAGTAGTTTGATTCAATTCTGACCTACATAAATCAAACAGCAGGATTTCACCATTATTTCATCGTCTGGCAGAAGAAAAATACATTCGAGGATGTTTAATTCTTTTCAACCTCATTTTTTTCTCTGCGTGCATGAGTAGGCGTGCGTATTCATCAGTAATATTTTCTCCAGATTTGTTACTGATGAATGAAATTGGTGAATAAATTTTCATATTAAATCTTGAGCCAGTAAGGATTTCCTTGTGCTGTATAAGTTGTATTTAAATTTATTATCCTTTATTACTCTCATAGCCCCGTGAGAGCAACTATGGAGCTAAATCTCGCTGGTTCCAATCCCACTGTGGCATACTATCTGACTAGGTCGCCCTGGCTATACACCTGAAATCGGTCACTGATTTATCAAGGGAGGTAGAAGCCGACAAAGGATCAGTGATCATCTTCGCCTAAACCACCTACAGCAACTAAAACATGAGAGTCTGTAGTAATTTGTGTTGTTATTCCAACAGAATGTTTCTAATTCCCGAGTTTGGCAATCGCAAATACTACAAGCAATCTGAAAAATAAATGTCAATTAACTGAATAATATTGTTTTGTGTTTATTTATCCTTTGGAGGTTTTGTGGTTTAGTTTGCTTTGAATTTCGGAAGTGTTTTAGGTTCAAAATCCAGAACAGCTCTTGTCTGCTTAAAGCAGGATCCGTCTGCTCAGTCGTGTCCTGCGATGTTAAACCACCCATTTCCAACTGTTTGTTGTTTAAGTATAATTGTTTCTCTTGTCTCCTGTCAAACTGTATTGTCCACTAAACTGGATATATAGAAATTGATGTACCCTGTCTCCATCACTCATTTCGAATATTTATATGCAGAAGGGAATGTTTCTGCAGATTTTTGTTTCATTATAAAGTAACCACATTCCTACAAGAAAACGAGATTGTTTACATGGCAAGCTGATAGTTTGTTCTCTATGTTTTCTTCTTGCAAATTATTAACTGTCACTTTCATTCGTTTTTTGGTACTTTGTGTTCTTTTATCATGAACTTTCACTTATTGAATTGGCTTGATTTATTTCACCCATTTTTCTGTTTGAGGAATTTTCTAACAGCTGGCCTTCCCATCCATAACAAATATTTTATATTTTTTTTAAGTTTTCATTATTTTTCTTTCATTGTGTTTTTATTTATCAGCATTATTATTATTTTCATTAGATAGGTGTCGTTTGGCAACATCCAATAAGCGTTTAGCCTTGCGCAAACCGGAAAAGGGGGTCATGCGCATGTGCGTAGTTTATCTGATAGTGTTTCACTTTGAGCGTCTTCTACGAGCTTCACGATTTCAGCTTCATTGACATGGATGAAGACCGATGTAGATCAAAGAGAAGTTCTGCCTCTGACAAAGGCGATTTCACGGTTGACTGCTCTTGCCGAAGCAATAATTGTAATGATAGGCCGCAAAAACAAAGCAAACCGATGAAACTCAGCATGAAAATCAGCTTAGCTCTTCTATGTTTTTACTTATCTTTATATATATATATATTCGATGTTGGTATTTATGTAAAATCCTGGCACAAAATGTCGACCGTATACTGTTGAGTTTTCTGTTAATGCGAAGTTCTCTCTTCGTATCTTCGTCGTGCATTGTAATCTCAATATTTGATGGTGTCTTTAACACCTTTGGATTTTACCAAGGGAAAATGTCATGTCTTGTCCAGTCCACGACATTCCTGTCTTTCTGTCAGCTTCTCCGAATTCTGTAAAGACAGGCACCAGAGGATACTGTCCTTGTAATCATCGGCAAGTTCAATTTTCAATTCCTCTGGCTTTCTAATCATTATATCAAGCTTCTGTAATCGCTTCTGCGTGAAGAAACTTAATACAGCTGATCCAGAAGCTCAATCACGTGATGGACTGGCTGATTGTGCGTGTAGACAAGACCTCTTCCCTCTATAATCTGTGTTCGACCTTTTGGTATCCACCACTTACCAATGTCTTTTAGTCTGAACTTAAAACGACCTGTCCTGACTGAGCCTCTCGCATCGCAGCACATTGACCTCGCTGTCTTTGGGTCTGGTCTCCAATGTGAAGATTGGAAGCGACAGCTTGGATGTTGTAGTTTCCCCTGTAACCTGGGACTAGCTTCTGTATTCGACAGGTACGCTTCTGACCCCGACCCCGTCTGCTTACCTGTGGGGATAACCGAAATGCGACAACGGCGTCGAGCTGAATGCCAGAGAAGGAAGAGGGACTGATAGTCCTCAGAAAAAAGTCCTAGCTCACAGGACAGCAAAGAATTTTATTATTGTAGCTAAGATCCGTCGATGGATGCTCCTTGCTTGCCTCTGGTGGTGGTGGTGGTGTGGTGGTGGTGGTGGTGGTGGTGGTGGTGGTGGTGGTGGTGGTGGTGGTGGTGGTATGCCTTGGTCAGCAGTGCCTGTAGGTTACCATCATTACACAGTACAGATGGCATCAGTGAAAATATAACGAGGTATATACAATTGTTTTCCTCTGGACAGAAAAAGAAGGACTGGTCGACGTTTATTCAAATAATGGCATCCTGGTCACTTCTGTTGATGTCTTCTTGTCAACACTGATATAAATCAGTTGTGCTAGCATTTCTGTACATATTAACATCTCGCCTTTATCTTGAAGAATGGGAGGCCAAGTGATAAAGCGTAACTGTGTTGCCATAGAGATGTCGGGTAGCTTTGGCATCATTCATCATCATTTCATTGATGCCGATAGCTTGGATAGACACACACATACACACACAAACCTATACGAAAACTTTATTTGTCTCTTACACGCACGCACACAATCCTTCCTTAAAAAATTCGCCTTCTGTATTTTCTGCACAAGAATAAAAAAACTGCTAATGAGTCCTTTGCTTGCAAATTACTGTTTGTTACCTTTTGTTTAACCTTTTAAACTTTTTGCGGCTGGTTGCCCTGCACTATCTGAATCCCTCAAATGTGTAACTCGACATTGAAGAAAAAATATTTTCTCTATGAAGCCAAGTTATCCTACATCAATCTCGCCTTTAGACATGGTCTGTCCCGCTTTAGAAGTGAAATTTCCCTTTTCCTTTGAACAGAGGGTGAAGCCAACAGTATCGAGGAACTCGGGTCTTATTATGGTTTCTGCACCTCAGAAGAACAGAGTTTTGAAGGGGTGGCGTGGTATCTGCAATATCTCTGTGCTCCTGGCATAGAATTAAATGTTTTAACGCCAAATGGATGGATGTATAATTTAAAAAAAATAATAGTCTTTAAAGGAAAAGTAAAAAAAATATTCATGCGATTGACAAGAATCAATGGTTCATTAACACAAACATTTTTTTGTGAATGTTCACTGGTGTTTGTGCTCCATGTGACAATTTGTCCATCCTGTTTCAGAACAAATAGGGATTACCATCACAATTCCCATGAGCTTGCATCATGTAAGAAATGTGACCCTTGCCACCATCGGCAAGAAGAGTCTTCTGTCTTGACACTCATCACATCAGACGCAGGTGACAAAGAGGTGAGAGAAGACGATGGCTGTGAGTCATCTAATGTCCAAGTTGTGTGCTGGGAATCTGATGTAACCTCGAGCCTTCAAGAAACCTTTCCAAAAGTGTTGTAAATATTAGATTACATGTGGAAGCAGGATGTGCTGGATGCTTTATATGTTTTCTGCACATTAACATGAAATCATTCGGAACAGTAAATCGAACCAGAAGCAGCTTTGATCCTTCTGTAAGAAATGTCAGATGCATTATTTATCTTTTTTGTTCTGTCAACATCCGAAAATAATTTTGATGAATGCTTTTCTATACATGAATGGATACAATGCAATACAGTACAATACAATACAATACAATACAATACAATACAATACAATACAATACAATACAATACAATACAATACAATACAATACAATGCAATACAATACAATACAATACAACTTTACTGATCCCTTGGGGCAATTCAAAAAATGGATATTCCCAAATGTCAAACCAAAGCATAATTAAACAAAGTCCTTCAAAAATATTTAAAATTTTCCATTTTTCGTGAACAGGCTTAGATTTTATCACACGTCATCTGTGTTTTGCTTTCAAGATAAAGGACTGTTTTCAAATTTCACAGGAACGCAACAAAGAGAAACCATTATACAATGAGACTCACAGAAAAACATCTGTTCCTGATGTCAGAGCCAGCAAACCCAGAATGATACAATGACAGATGTATTTATTTACAGTTTGCAATAATCACAGAAATATTCCCTCGACGATGCTGCGAGTCTAGTCGGCTAGAGAACTGTCTCTTCTAACTTCATTTGCTTTCAAAACTGAGTTGACGGTCTAGGAAGTTTGGAGCTGCTCTAGATGTTTCTAAACAACAAGCATTTATTTACAGGAATCTCCAAGGTTTTCCGAAGAGCTGCAACGCAAAGATCAAACTTGAAGTGCTCGAAATTTTAGCATTTACAGATTATAAATGACTACTTCTTTAGCCAACTGTAAGCATTTGCGCAAATGTTTTTGGAGTAATATACTTATCGAATTTTGACATTTGAACCAGATTAACCATTTTTTCACAAAATTTCAGGCGTTTTTGTAAATAAACCAATTATTTCGTGGTATATATACTTATTTTCTGATTCATTGGACGAAGCAGAAGCTGCAGCACAAACAAACTGTTCCCTCACTTTTCACAAAGAAGTAAACGAGCGAGAAACCCCTTGAGCAACATGCTATCGGAAACGCACGCATGCATCCATAAGGTCCGGCAAAACCAGCTGACAAAACTCCAATGAGCAAAACAGACAGAAGAAGACCCTTCGTGGGTTGTCTACCCTGTCCCCGGAAATTGCGTGCCCAGAGAAGCTCCAGCTACTTCCATCCATGGCTCAGCAACGGAGTCGCGGTTGTCGCATGCACTCTACAGAACCCCAGTCCTGAAAGTGCAGCAACTGTCGATATTCTGACCATGACGAACGGTCACGTTTTGGCTGCCAGCTCTTCGGTGAAAGAAAAACGATTTGTCTCAAAAAATAAACCCGCAGGTTCAAGAAACAGTGCTTTGGGGTCGTCATCCTGGCGGTTTGATTAGCACCCGGTGCTCTACGAGCACTTTCAGACAGGATGTTTGACATCGGCCCCGCAGACACTGACCCCAGCATCATTAGCGTGGAAAAGTGTGTCCGCCAGAAGGTCTGCCCGTTAACAGCTTCTAAACCTGGCCAGCCATTCATAAACTAGATTTATCGCCTTGGAACACGAGTTCTTTTCTAGTGCACTCTGTGATGCAGAATCTGGAATACAATTATATTTACGAAAATAGAACTAAATTCTAATCGTTCACTTATTTCGATACTTGGCATAAACTAATGACTACTTCGCCAATTAAGTTGACGATTATTTTCCTCCATGAATGGAGACGAATACAGTGACGAGAAGAAAGGACTATGAGACTGTTTATTCTAACGGGTTTTATTTACCCAGGCAGTTTATTAATGCTCTTGGAAATATCACTCCAGGCAGTGAAGATAATTTTGCTTCCAAGTGAAGATAAAAGGTGAAGTTAGTTCCCTTCTCTTGAGGTCAGCTTTCCCACAGAGGGTAGGGACTATTTCTTCTTCGCTGCCTAACCTTGCCCAACTCTATATAGAGTCAAGAAGGTTCCTAGGGGAAGTTCCATGCTCCATTCAAGTACCATGTTGGTTAATGTGCAGGTCTGCAGGTTTGGACTCAAGACCTCTGACTACTCCGTTGTCCTTCTTGAAGTCTGATACAGATCTTACTGTGTTCAACTGTTCTCCTGTCGACTCTATACCAGTCTGTATTTCTGATAGTATTTGCTTTGCCATCAGTGCGAGACGGTGCTAAATCAGGGTTCGGGTTCATCATAGCTTGGAGGGCTAATTAGACTCTTCCGATAATTCTGGTACTGCCTTTGATACCCTTTTTCTGCAGGGGGATAGCCAGCGGTTGTGTCCATGCAGCCACTGCTTGGTATCCTACATTCTCCGACACAAGGCAGTGAGTACCTTCACTGTCTCGTCTCCTCAATACTTGAGCAAATGCCCTGGAACATTAACGACCCTTGGAGACTTCCAGTCCTTCAAGCGACAGATAACCCGTTATACTTCTTCCCGGAGGACCTGTAGGTCTGCATGGTCATCTTCCGTAATGAGACCGTCTTGAAGGATTTTTTAGTAAATCGCCAGAGGCAAATTGTACAGGTAAAAGCAGAGTTCTGTCCTTCGGTAAACCCCGTCCTCTATCAGGAGATTAGTTACCAGTGCTGTCTTCGATGACCAATAACTTCTGCTGACCCTTATGTGTGTTTTGAGTGAACAAAATGCCTTTCTGCTGTCGCTCCAAGCCATCCCTTCCTCTGCCTTACGGTCCAGGTTTCTCTGGTTGCCTTCATCCCTTTCTCTATATCCTCTATTCGACAGCTGCTTTAGGGTTGCTCTTTCTCTCACTCCTCGGGACTGGCCTACGGTTGCTAAGGTTGAGAACTTTCTTCGTCACCGAGGGCTGTTTCTTGACCTTCGGGCGCTTTAAGACCTTTTTATCTGTGGACAGTAGCACCTCTTTGACCAGAACGTTTGAAATTCTGTTTGCAACTATCTCTACTCTCAATACTTGCTTTGTCTTTTTAGCTGTCTCTAATGTCAATACCTGTTTCTGTCTTACTATCAGTATCTGTTCTTGTCTTATTTAACAATTGGTCGTTTGCTAGAATCAATCTTTCTACCAACGAACCCAGGTTCCTTTCTATTTCAAGCTTCGGTCATCTGCTGGCAACAGCTTTGTTGGATGTTAACAAGCCTTGAAATACTAGAGTTTCAAGTTTCGCGCCCTGACAAGGAAGTTTTCAACACACAATCCAAGCAGTTGTCGTCCAGTGAAACAATCAAAACCACTTGCTGCATCCTCAGCACCATTGCTAGGTTTCTAGCGGTAAATCACTAAGAGTGGTCTGACTACCGGCCACTTGTCCACTCCCTCCCTCTCGCTTCACTTCCTGTCCTTGTCCTTCACATTGACCTTGTGATTGCCGTTGACAATGACCTTGACACTGGCCTTGAACTTTGATGACCCCGTGTCTCACTCGAAGTGCGATGGTTCCGGCCAACGTCCCAGCAGTCGCACCACAATGACGAAGGACGTTGACGAGCGCCTGTCGGAAGCGACTGCCACTGGCCAGGTAGATGAAGAAGTTGATGCACTTGTTGGAGTAGAGCATGTAGAAGAAGACGGAGAAGAGGAGACGGTTGAGTGCTACTTTGTCTGGATCGTTCGCTTTCTCGTTCCCCTGCCACATGATGCATACAAGTCGTCAAGATAATTACATTCTTCATGACAAGAACATGATAGCTACAGTCTTCTAGAATACCATGATCAACGACATAATAGCCTTCCTGTCACAAGTAATGCCAATAATTACAGACCGGGAGCATCGGCATGAAAGTATAGTCTTCGTGTCATGAAAGAAGAAATAATTTAAAATAATTTCGTGTTAAGAACGACTTAATGCTGGTAGGTAAGGTATGATTTGACACATCCACTTGTCACTAAAACTTGACTCGTGAACAAAGAAATGATTCTCAGACTTCTGCCAACAAAAAAATTACTCAGACTTTGTGTAATGAACAGCGCCTTGAACTGCGTTTTCTTTTTGTTACATAGACAGTCTGTATGCCGAGAATAAAGACATGATTCGAATATTTTATGTCCCGAGGAAATATATAGTTTAGCTCTGTGGTTTTCGTGTTCTTTACAAAAATAACAAAGACATGGTACAAACAGTCTTAGAATGCACTTCAAACTGCAATGAGATTCAAGACTTCTTCACTCCGCAATCTCACACTTTAATATCTGCTTCAGTTCAAAAGAAACGGCGATGTTTTGAACTCTTTGAACACAAAATCAGTCCTCTTTTTTGTTAGCAAAAACTAAAAGCTTCTCAGTTTTTCCAGCAAAGAGATACAAATAGAAGGCATAAAATCTGCCGTAGTCATTTCTTTGCCTTTGGAAATGTTTCCGATATTTTTAGCATCGGACAGAAAAAGAACAGTTCTTCCACAAAGGGGAAAAGATAAAGGACAGACTGGCGGAGGAAAAGTTTTGCCGACATTTATTGAGAAACTGGACTGGTGTTGTATTGTTTAGTTTAAGGATTTACTGGTGTTTGGCTGAGGTTGTCTGTGAATACCATACTGAATGTTGGTGGACAAAGGTTGACAAGCACCACTGACCTCACTGGTGAGAAGCAGGTAACAGGAGAACGGGTAGGACAGCACCAGCATGGTGAAAGACTCCAGCACCATCATCAACGAGATTTGTCGAAGGCGGGAGGACGGCGAACCCTGTTGTCCTTTTCCTGCTTCAGCACTCCCTGGGTGTCTGTTGTGACATCAGACATCAGACGAGACATTGAGCTCATGTATGACTTTCCATCAAATTAAAGCCAGACACTCTGGATAGTAAGAAACAAGATAAAAAAAAAAGTCTCTGCAGTTTTATAAGTTTTAATTATTATTATCTTCGAATCTGTAACAACCTTCAGATGTACGCACCTGACATTGGCCATCTGAAAAGATCGTCTCACACCTCAATATTATCATGATGTTGCTGATGAGGATGGCGAGCAAGCAGAGTCCGTAATAGATGATCTGTATCCATGGCCAGGCCTGCAGTGAAACAACTTTGGTTTTAAAAAATATCCACGGCCTCTAGACACAGACTCACCCACACATCCAGTCTTCGCGGTCATCAGCTTTGTTGTCCATGTCAGTGGATGTCTGATGATCATTGTCATTGCTGTCGTTGTGTGTCTTCTTTCAGACAATAATATACACTCAGTTATGATTATTTTACATAATTCTTCAAATATAAATGTCGCACTGATACGCAAGAACAACAATAATAATCATCATCATCATCATCATCCTGAAAAAAGCATGCCAAAGAGTCATTTCGAGAAGTAGGAGCTGTGAGCAGTAAATGATAACCCTCTCATAAGCGGGAGATAAGGATATTTTAGCTTGATTACATCAGTTAAATTAACCCTTTTGTTCCTAGAAATTTTCTTTTACCTTTCTGTTTCTATCGTGCTCACACACAATGCAGATATACAGTAGCATTCACATATAAATACACGTGAACGTACGAACACGAAAGACCACATCAGTGTTCAGTTGAAATTCTCAGTATTATGTTTTACATACTGAAAAATAGCCAGTGACTGAGTTCTCCATCAGGAAGTGCCAACAGTAATTTATCTGCGCTTGAATAAGCTAAATGGTGCATGTGTACCCATACATAAAATATTAGAGAAAACGATAAGGAAACAGTCTAATTTTATATTGTTTTACATAATATTGAACTACACCACGCTTGTCCGAGAAGACCGACCAGCAAAAAACATTTCTTCTAATACACTGCAAAAATAGAGAAATTGTATATTAGAGGAAAATGAAACTACAAACGAAACCTATTCTTTATTTGTCTGATATGTGGAACCAGTCCAGCCTGCCACTTCCTTATAATCACAATAATAAAGTGACCGGAGGTGAAAGCTTGGTTTGCTTCCTTGTGAGCAAAATATAGTTGTTTGTTTTTTTTAACAAGGTAAATGATTCGTTTGGGGGATTGATCATTTGTTTGCTTGTCATAATGAAGCAATGGCGAAATCCAGTTCTTGGCTCTGAACTGTCCAGACCCTTCTCCAGGGCAGCTACTTACCCTCGCTTTATGAATGCGACCCCTGGAGAATAACAAGTGGAAGTCCAAGTAAAGTTTCAATAAGGTCTGCCACTATTTTTAGTCTTGGTTTTATAGCGGATACACCGTCCACTTTCTGTTATTGTTGACTTTTTCTTGAAACTACTTTCACTGCCCTTGCAACAACTAGGCTGAAGTGATCGTCGCCCTTTTCTTTTCTTTCATGAAATGCATGGTTTCAGAATGTTCACAGGATACTATTTGTCATCTTCTTGAGCAGATCATCATACATGTTTGCCATGAGCTCAGAATAAAATATTTCTCTAATGTTTATTTTTAGCTTCTCCACAATTAATTCATTTCCTGTTATGTCAGTAGTTTAGAAATTACAGAAATCGCATGCAAATGCATACCAAAAAAATTCAAGACCCGGCTCTATGCACAGCGTGGATTTCCGAACATCTCCGAAAGCTATGATAAACTGTGATCAATAGCCTGTGGGATTTATGAGCTTCACAAGAACAATTACATTCATAGATTCGATTCCTGTGTGAAAATTCTCAGCAGAAATTGGCAAAAAATGAAAAGGAAAACTTCAAAGTTCTAACGATTCCAAAAGAGATGGAAGTTAAGAGACTGATTATTTTCTGGAAGATTCAGCAACAAGAAAGAAGAACGAAAGATAAAGAAAAGCTTGGAAAGGATGAAAGAATATAAAGACAGAGTGTAGTGAGAACAGTCAGCTATTGCCAGGATAACTCACTTTCTGCACGGAGGTATTAAGGCTAGTTCCGTTGGCTGCCAGAACGCACAGACGTTCCGTGTGATTGGGGTCAGACATGTCTGAAGAGAACAAAAGAGGAATGTTTTTAGCCACCACAATGGCCAAAATGACACCGATGACGACCTTTGCCCTTGTCCTCAAGTCCTCCGTGGCCGCCCGGACTGGCCAGTGGATGGCGTAGGCACGGTCAGAGGTCATCGCGGCCGTCAGCAGAATAGTAATGTCAGTATTACCAAAACCGTAAAAATTGAAGAAGCGACACATGGCGACGGACTGCTCGTTGCGAGGGAAGATGCCCGGATGGTTGAGAAACAGCCAGTGGGTCAACAAGGGTATGCACAGTCCCATGGTGTCGTTGACGGATCCCGCGATCATGTACAGGGACGTGGAAACCTTCCGGAAGTAGTTTGTGCGCATGATCCGGATGGTCAGGATGTTGACGAAGCTTCCGACGATGATGAGGAGCGGCGGGATGTAGCGGTTGACGGCGTCGGCGGCTTGGTAGGCGCTGTAGTAGCTGGGTTCTAGCCTTGTGGCGTTGTGCATTTTCTGAATTTTCAGAACAGCCATCTTTTCTAATAAAAAGATTCTCTCTGCCTGTGACCGTCGTCCAGAAAAAAAAATTGTTTTTCTTTCTTTTTTTAACTCCTCGACACCTTAGAACTGGACGCTAGAACAATGTCATGTCACTTGAACTTGTCATTCTTTTTCTTGTAAGTCAGGATTCCTCGTCGTGGCCATGCCCGCCAGTTCCCTAACCACCTCCAGTTTCACTTAGAAAAATATCCAAGCTAGTTGTTGTTTTCCGTAGAAAATAATCCTCTTGTTTTACCTCGACATGTATCCTAGCTTGTACCTGTTTAACCTAGCCAGATACCGATGTAACAAGATAACGCTTGTCTAAACTGGAGTCGTCAACTACCGACAAGAGAAGAAATAAATACCACCGTTGTTAAAGAAGGATACTTCCTGGAAGTAAAAACTTGAGATCACGTGACTTCAGGCCAGTGCACACAGTCGTTACACGCTGTTATCACCGCCAAGCGTCTTACTCAGCTTAGGACGGGGTTTAAACCAAGAAAAGCAGGACATATCTTCACCTACTGCAGTTGGTCCAACGGCCACCGACATTCCTCTGAAATAAAATTTAATCTTTCACGTACTTGAAAGTTTTTGTAAAGCGCGAGGATCGAACCGCTCACGAGCTGCCTCCCAGCTTCAGATGATGCAAGACGGAGCCGACAAAGACAGAAATTTGTAGATGATTGTGTAGTGGTTTGGTGGTCATGTCAATGGAGGGGAGATTTTGACACGTCGATACCACGTGACCGTCCCGCTCGCTCGAGTCTTATCGGAGGATTTGAAGGGGGCAATCTGATACAACACGGAAGTTTGCTATCTTGGGCACAACTGTCGTCGATTCAACAATGTTTGTCCCAACCCCTCCTAAACACTCTCCTCGTCTGTTTTTTTTTTAATAATTTTTTTGGTTTTTTTTTTGCTTTTTTTTCTTTTTTTGGTTTTGTTTTTTGGTTTTGGTGTTGTTGTTTTTTGTTTTGTTTTGTTTTCTTTGCAAGTACACAAGCACGTTTATGTTGCACGCACGCACACACTCTCTCACACACACACACACATTCAGAGACAGAAAAAAACAGAGACAGAGAGAGGGGGGCTCCGCTGCATCTTTTATTGATAAGTAATTTATCAAGGAAAAACTTTATTCAGCTGTTCAATCCTCAAAGATCCCCTCCTTTTATCAGCGTGTTTCCTTTTCTCTGCAAATAATTGATTAATCCTCTAAGCATTATGGGATACACTCACATGTATGCTCATGCAGTTTCGCTTGCAAAATGGATATTTTAGCCAGAAAGGGACGGACATCCCTTTTCCTAATCCTACTTGGGGTTTTTTTCTGTTGTTTTTTTTTAATGAAGATTCCATTTATCTATAAATAAAAGAAAGTTGCTACAGAAGTTCTACTGGAATAATTCATCCTTTCTATTCCGATAAACGAGTTGTTTAGCGAGCACTACAAGTAGAACTTGACCAAAGTAATATAATATATTATATATCCGTTATTTCAAACTGCTATCAAGCAACAGTTCATGCAAAAATCTGAGTTGTGTTCAGTGTTTAAAAAGGATCCCAACTTTATATACAAAAAATTAAACATATTAGAAAAATGTATGTTACTTTTACAAGGGCTTGTCATCAAATGTCTGTAATTTGCATTGAACTGTCTGTCGGCCATGCAATTTGCAATTCTGGTTTCAGGGTGAGGACGCGATGGAATATTTTGAATGATATCAAGTGTTGCTTCTTTGCATAAGAATGATGTCTGGTACCATCCAGTATAATAATGTCGAGGTAGTGATCTGTAGAGAGAACGATTGCACTTTTGATCACTACTGGGGGTCAAAGGGCGATCACGTGTCATCACTTCTGTGTATTTGTATTTTCACTGCTAACAATGATCGTAAAAAATAAAGTGTGTTTTCTGTATTCTATACTCAAATGTACGTGTTCATATTTGTCAAATATTGTCTTTGAATTTCTTTTTTTTCTTCCTTTGTTTCTTTTTTTCTTTCGCTCTTTATTAACCCATATTCTCTCTCTCTTTTTATTTCTTTTCTTCTTTCATCATGTAACACGTGCTGCGTTTATCTTTTTTCTCTTTGATATTTTTGGAATAGCCCGAAAAGATAAACAGAGGTGTTCCGAAAAAGACAGATGATCAAACAGGTATCGGGTTGGCCGTCACTAAGGTAGACGATGGTCGATACTCCTGCTGACCAACTCAAGCATCTGCCTAGTAATGCCCCAGAAACTCGCGTCTAGAAACATTTTTGTTTGGTTAACCTGGCTCAGAATAGTGTCTCGCGATTCTGTTGTGTCTCTTAAGGTTGTGAGTTCTATCCACGATTAAAATCACATGATTCCGTAGATGTGATATAATTTTCTTCGCCCTCCGAGGAAGTTAAGGTAGCTCGCTTATTATACAGGTTGGTAAACAAAAAAAGAAAA
Organism: Pomacea canaliculata; assembly: GCF_003073045.1. Classification (NCBI taxonomy): domain Eukaryota; kingdom Metazoa; phylum Mollusca; class Gastropoda; order Architaenioglossa; family Ampullariidae; genus Pomacea; species Pomacea canaliculata. The sequence continues at coordinate 5,786,295 of NC_037591.1, forward strand.
ATTACAGGAAAAGAACGGCGAATATATCACACACCTATATGCGTGCATGTGTGTCGGTTTTTGCGTGTGTGTGTGTGTGCACCATCAGCCTCATCAAACGAGACCACACTAAAGAATCCGTAAAAGCTCGGCAATACACATGGGAGTCAGCGAAGAATGATCACGTGTTCTGCACGAGGGATGAGGGGATCATTTTTCAGCGATTCTCACAAAGATAGAAAGACAACTTTAAGCCAATGATTGCGTGCAAATTGCTCTTTGTAACAAATGGACAAATGGCACATTCAGGTCTTATAAACTGCAGACATAATCTGATTATTCTGGCAATACAGTCCTCTTGCTCTGTCTTGTGTAAACATGAGGAACTGCCCTTTCCTGATTTTACAGGTGGACATCTAAAGTCTTCTCTAACCAGTACCTTGCCTCAGCTCCATGAACTCATCTCACTGTTTTTGCGAGCATGGGAGTTGTTTCAACTAATGTTCTTAAAACGCTTCGTCCTGACGACCATGACAAAAATATTAAAACAACTACATTTACTTTTTATATAAAGTTGAAATAACCTTTGCCTGCATTTTGTGCTTTGATGTTTTTCTCCTTTTGTTGGCCAAGCATGTTCAGTAACGAAAATTAAGACAAAAAGCTATTCGGGAAAACAATAGGGTGACAGCTATTATACATGTTTATGTCAATTTTTTTGTCTGTTGATAAAGAAACCTGAGCGGCTGTAAGATCAAAGATGTCCTCGTAATGTTTGAGGCCGAGTGGTTTCTTTGTCTTTCTGACTGTCATCTCATCAAAACCGAAATGTAGACAAGGACTTCCTAAACTTCAACTTCATTTAACAGTATAATCGATGTCTTTGTTCCTTTTGTTCGTGTGTTTACAACTACAAAATAAATTTACATTCGATCCCTTTGCAGATCCTAGTGGGATGGAGTAAACACTTCATCAGCTTTCTACCATTATATATGTATAAATATAAAGGTGTATATACTTTTTGTACAAGAAGAAGTGTCTAAATTTTCATGCAAACTTTTCTTGCTGCTTCGTTTAATTGTGTTATGAGTTCGAACTGTCTCAAATTAGTTTTAAAGGATCTCAGTAAACAAACATGAATAGTTTACTCACTACTTGATCATCCATTGTTCTGAAGATGATAAGCAGCTCTAGGCTAACTCTTCTCTTCTGTTTCCCACTTCTCTATTTCTCTTCCTCCTGTCTCTGTCTTATTTTGTCTCAATATTCTGTTTTCGCATTTTATGTAGTCATTGTATCCTAAACTACATGCTGTTTGAAACTTTCTTTAATGTAGAATAACTGTGAACTAACCGCGGCAACTACATTAAACTAACTCTCTAACTCTCTCTCTAACTCTCTCTCTCTCTCTCTCTCTCTCTCTCTCTCTCTCTCTCTCTCTCTCTCTCTCTCTCTCTCTCAGAGGCTGCAGAAATTCTAGTCTAGACAAAATGTCTGTTTTTCTCCTTTAGTCCAAAGAAATTACCGCTTTTACCAGCTTCAGTCCTGAAACATTTCTGTACCATACGTGGTGACGGACCTGATCTTCGAAGAAGAGATTTTACTGGAAGACATGGCCATCAGGCGACTGTAGCATTGAGTGGAGTCTCACATCTCCGGCACCACGCAGCAAAGACACTCCCTGCTCCACAAACATTAATATGTATTTGTAGATCAATGTGCCTTCTGAAATGCAACAAGTCTTCCTTTAAAATGTCAAATTAATTTTTAAAAACAAGAGAAAAAAGTAAACAAGCAAATGAGATTTTTTAACCGTTTCGCCCTGCTAGAGAAATTGTTCCCTTCCACTTCAAAACATGACGATCACTTCGACAAGAAAATGTAAAGGAAAATAAACAGACGACATAATCATCTTTTTGTAGTTTGTCATTTAAAAAAAAATTAACAAGATTTTCAGCTGCGCAAATAAATGTTCAATATTCTTTTCAAACCATGCACTTGTTTATCTTATAGAAAAGAAGAAAATAGAGGTCAAGAACTAAGGATTTTTTAAATTTTTTTTATTTCTCACAATCTTTACCTCCTCTTTGTAATCTCTTAAATCTGCCAGCAGAGAGCCCTTGGGGAATTGAGAAAATTGTTGGTAATAATTATGGAAAACACTTGCAAAGTTTCTAAAGTTTTAATGATGAGCATCGGTGCACTTAGGGTACCATGTCGTCCTTAGAGTAAAGATAGCTAGGTGTACCTGTGTGTGTGTGTGTGTTTAAGTGTGTGCATGTGTGTGTGTGCATGCGTGCGTACGTGCGTGAGTGCGTGTTGTGGGCGGATGAATAGAGTGAAGGTGTTCGCGAGGATGCAAACAACAAAAAATGATGGCATCGAAAAAATTTGCGAAAATGATTCATGGTTTGGGTAAAAAACAGAAAATTAGACAAAAATAAAGCAAAGAAGTCGATGAAGCCTGAGAGTATATATGATTGAGTTATCCGACAAGCAGTCTAGTTCCCATTGTCGCCTTTAAGAAGGGAGGATAACGCCCAGTTCTGTAAAATGTTAGACAGTATGTCGATATGGTAAGACAATTTGCATATATTTTCCTTTAATTAGAACTTACTTCACTAAGACTATAATCCCTAAGGAGACGAGGGAGCTAAAAATAATCTTTGTCGTTCTTTCGACAGCGTCAGTTGTTTTGTTGTCTTGTCCTAATATCCCTAGTTTCTGATTTACCATGAGACTTTAGTTATATTTTCACAAAAACATATTCCGGTGGTATTTCATAATAAAGAGGAACGAGAAATATTATATTAATGTGTTTTTTTTCTTTTAATCACACCTGGAGTTGTTGAGAAAACAGGAAGTGACGAAGGGACTGATATCTAAAAGTAGCATCCTTTACATGAGCTGAATTCGAAGAGGAATTGTTTCAGTGACGATTATGTTTACTTTCTATACCACCAGGTAAACACAAGAGTGACCTAATGCCTTGACGATTCTTTACCTGTACTGGTCAGCAAAGATGCGCTCCACGTCATCAAAAACGGTGAGCGAGTACAGTACCACTGTAAACAACTTGAATGAGAACGTACGCACTATAAACACGGCGTATGAGTACACTAGTACTATAAACACGATAGCTGAGTACGCCAGCACTAAACACAGGTTCAACGAATCCTATCCAGAAGATGTCAATGATACACCAACAGTGGACACGACAGTCGCTCGGCAGTGCTCCAGTCCACAGGATCTGGTGACCGAGGACACGAGGGTCCTGATCGAGTACGTTCTCTTCCTGGGTACCATTCCTCTGGAACTTCTCGGCATTGCTGGCAACATCGTCAACTGCCTGGTGTTCCAGCGGCAGGGGCTGGGGAACCGCATCAACCTGTGTCTCTTCTTTCTCTCAGCCTCTGACGTCTGCTTCTTGCTGTTCACCCTTCTGAACAAGTTCTCGCCAGTCATCGGCTTCTTCGACCAGAAGCTCGCAGAATTCTGGAGCAAGAGTCGCTACAACAGTTTCTACGGCGTGTACTACGTCTTCCTAAACTTTTCCAGCTTGATGGTCACCATCATTTCGGTCGAAAGGTTTTTGTGCATCGTGGCGCCGCTCAAAGTCAAGGCTTGTTTCAGCAGCAGGCGCTTGCTTTACATCCTCGTCGCTCTCTTCTTCTACATGTGTAGTGTGATTACTCTGTTCTTTCTGAAATACTCCACCGTGCAGGTGCGTGACCCCGAGACCAACGCCACCCGCTGGGTCAACGTGTTGTCGTCATTTTACGTCCAGAATCGGCTCCTCGTCGACGCCCTCTACAACCACCAGCTCGTCCTCGGCGTGCCCACCCTCTCGCTCCTCGTCGTCATGGTGACGACGTGCGTGACGGTCACGAAACTCCGTCGCGCGTTAAGTTGGCGTCGGGACACCTCGCTGTCGGAAAGGTCAAGGCCGAGTGACACTTCCGTCACGAAGACGTTGGTCGCAATCAGCATCCTGTACGTGACCTGCATGACCCTTTCAGTATTCATATCCTATCTCCGAACATTCATCCCCGAGTTTTTGCCGGTCGGAAAGTTCTGCAACACCTTCCTGGTAGCCATCGCCGCCTCTAACGTCATGGAAGTCGTCAACTCTTCTGTCAACACTGTCATCTATTTCACCATAGGCACGAGGTATCGCGCTGCCTTCTGGGACATGTGTCAGTGTTTATCTGGACGCAAGTTAGCGACAGCTTCAACGAGAGTAGCTTGCAACATTGCGGTGGTGTCAGCAGCTTTCTCAAAACCTGATGTCCCACCCGCGACAAGATAATTGCTTCACCTTTTAGTGAAGGTTGTTTGGTTGGTTGTCTGGTTGGTTAATATGGTTGCCAGTGCTTCCACCTAGTGATAATTTCGTGCTATTGGGGAGAAGGCTATGATTGAACAGGGACGTAAGTACCTGAAGAACTTTTCCGAGTTTCACCTCGAGAGAGAAATATTCTGAGGACAACGGTTATATATTTAAAATAGGATCAGTAGTTTAGTAGATGACAAACGGCGAGTGTTGACCACTGCAATATCAAGCCATCCTTGTTTTAGTGACGGATACGGTATGTGGGCTTAGTACCAACAGTTCCCTATAAAATGACTTCAGTTGTAGACCTTTAAAGATTATGTATTTATAGGTTTTATAATGCCTCCTTTAGCCCACTCCCTTTTTCCCTCTGACGAGCTGTTGTTCCAGGAAACACCTTGATGTGGTTATTTATTTGTCGACCGCTATGGAAAGAAAGGAGAGAAGTAATTTACGACCAAGGTGGGGACAGAAATCGCTGTCGCCAATGACAGGGACGATGGGGGGTGCACGATGTTCAAAACTGTATCGTGCATTCTTTCTCGTTCCCACTCTCGAAGGGGAGGAGGGAGGACAGTCCTCAGAGACTGAGTGCAGGAAGGACGCAAGGCAAAATGGCGGTTATCGAGCTTCAGGCTGGGAGACCGACACCCAGACGACTAACGATCGTGTGCTGCTCGCACGACTGTTATTAACTCCCACTACCACCACCACAACCATCACAACCACCACCACCACTACCACCACAACCCGGTCTCTCTACGCGGATGACAGTTTTCCTAAATTCACTGAATGCTTGTATAAAATAATAATCTTTTCTCTTCTTTTTCTCTGCAGCCTGTAGACAAGACAGGAAAATGGCGAGCAGCTAGTCTACACGTTTTGTCACTTGAGAATTTTAGACAACTCCTGTCAGACATCGGTTTTGCTTTGACACTATTACAGACTGATTCTTGGTCAGTAAGATGAACCGTCCCTTTCAGGTTACCTGCGTGATCCTGGTTTAGTTTTTGTATGTCTTCTCTCTAATCTTACAACGGTACTCTGTAACGATTTTATCCAAACTTTTTTGTTCGCGGTCTCACTCTTTCATCTTTAACTTTCCAGGCTTTGTGTTTGTTGTTCTTTTATGTGAGCAAAGTTCCCAGTCTTCAAAAACGCAGAAAAAGCAACAATTTTATGTCTGGTGAAACACTAAACGTTGCCTGTATTCCTTTGAACATATTATTGAACAGAGAACTAATGAAATAACTATTCCTGTTGCAGTCTTGACAGAAGCTACCATGCAAATCAGTATATTGTATATTTAAAGCCGATATGACAGGTGCAAGACACCTATCAAAGAAATGAGTTGCCTCGTTAAATAGAAATATTCTTGACATTGTGATCCACATTGTAGTGGTAACAAGTGGAAGTTCATAACTAGAAGTTTGAAGAGGAGCTTCGTGAATTTACCCAGTAGTATCACCAGTTGATGATTACAATAAATGAAGATAGACTACTTCCACCCAGACGACTGGAGATGTACATCAGAACCCGGTTGGCAAAGTTGTCAACGTCCTCTGACAATATCTTCCACCTGGCTGATGATCGTTAGGACATCATAATGTAGATTACATTTAACAAGTTGTATACTAAAATCAAGTATGATTTCTATTTCATGAAGAACACAAGTACTTAATTGTCTTTTAGGACTGCTGACAACTGACATTAATGTGTTCTATTCAGGACTGTTAACCGATGTTAAACTTATTTTTCGGAACTGCTGACGGGCGTGAACACGTATTCAACTCTGTTGGCAGACGAAAACATTTACATTATATTTGATACAATTAACACACGTGCACATATTTGTGTTGTATTCAGGACTGTTGACAGATATAAACATTTGTGAGTTTGTTTGTTATTTTTTACAAAATCTTTCAGACGAGAACATTTGTGTTTTAGTTATGACAATTGACAGGTATGAATATTTATGTGCTTAATGCAGAAATGCTGGACAGACTTAAAAATTAATATAATTGTTTCATGACTGTTAAGGAAGGCGAGCATTTGTTCTATTCAGAACTGTTGACAGGGTCGATATTTAGGGGTTTTTTAGGGATTGCTGACGGACAAGACTTTTGTATTCTATTCAGGACTGGTTACAGACGTGGACATCAGTGTTTTCTGCTTTTTTACTTGCTGTCCACTGTACAGATTTACGAGCAAACTTTTCAAAGTGCCTACCTCAAGATAGTCAGAAGGCTGCACGTAATGGCAAGTGCTACTACTAATAATAATTTAAAACAAAAATGAAATATTTCCCGTTTGGCTGTAAGCTCAATTCGCTTGAACACAAGGGCAGCAAAGGACTTGATAAAATAACAGACTTCAAACTATAAAAACAAAAGTGTTAATAAGGAGCGAGAAATGACAGGAAAAGGAGCTACTTGAGTCAATCGTGAGAGCCTAAGGTTATCCACAAAAGTGTCGAAGGTGAATATCGTGTGAAGCGATTGGGGAATGCACTCCATACACCTGAAAGGAGAAGGAAAAGACAAAGGACAAAGGCTGCCATGTAACATGCAGGACGTACACATAAGCAGACTGAAGCAACAGACTTGGCTACTAGGCCAACATCTCAGACTGGTATTCTGGGACCAGATCATGAAGGCAACATGCAGGACCTATGGTCTCTATTGGTTAGAGGTGGCAGTCATTGCAGTGAACGGAGGGTTGGTGCAGTGTGGTCGGCCTTTTTGCTAAGTTCTTTGAAGCTTGTCCAGCAGGTGGCTGTGAAGCTTATCTACCAGGTGCACCAGGTGAAGCGAGATGTTAGCGGTATTTGTTGCGAAGTGTGTAGTTTCAGCCACGTGATTTTGGCCAGTGGGCTGCTACGCACACCAGCACTAACCGAGTCGATGATTATCGGATGACAAGGTGTTGTCATCAAAGAACTATTTTGTCTTCCTCTGACTTCATATCCCACATACAGCCCCAAGGCGACTTTGGTTAAACTAGGGCAAAGGGTGTCTTAATCAGTTCTGAAAACTCTCGGAACGGATTGTCCATTCACTATGTGAGAAGGTCCTGTGGCTTTTTTTTTTTTTTTTTTTGACTACTTCGAAATGCAGAATTCGTTGATTTCGGCTTTCTGCGTACTTTCAAGCAGGTAAAAATTCAAACCTTTGCAATGTCTACAGAACTCTAAGCAGGGTGCGTTTATCTCAGAGCAGGAAATTTTCAAGAAACCAAATATTCAGGAGCAGTATTATATTAGCTCTTATGTCTTAGCAATACTTCTGATTAGCGCAATGCGCACATTTAAGATAAAATTAAGTTTCTAATTTGTGTGGGTGGTTAGTGGTTTTAGTTGCTGTTTTGGACGCGTTAAACGATTGTAAATAATGTGTTCGGACGACATGTTATCGCTGTATTCTCTGATAAATCGTCTTCTTTGTTTTATTTTTCTGAGAAGTACTCACATCGCAAAGTATCACGAGAAAGTTCTCACAGAGAAACTTGTTTACAAGGTGACTGACAAATGACCGGATAGAAAAATACACTAACGGACGTATAATGGAAAAACAAAAGAACAAAATGACGAACAAATGAGCGAAAGGACAGATAGACCGACGGACAAAGGATTGGACGGAAGACAGAGCAAATAACTGGACAAATAGACAGAAGAACGAACAAACGAATGGACAAAAGAACGAACTAACAAACGGACAAACGAACAGAATAACACACCGACAAAAAAACGAACGGACAAACAATGGCAAACAAAAACACAAAAGGACCAACAAAATCGAGCCGACGGACGGATAAAAGAACGAACAAACTGACAAAGCGATGAACAAATAAACGAACAAAAGAATGAATGAACAGACAGACTAGTGAACA